>NC_136261.1:132324386-132381886 GCF_964187855.1 Myxine glutinosa
CGTCCCTACCGTACGTCACCCCCCCTGTTACCTACTCTACCCTTGCCTTACCCCACATGTACACAAAAAAATCTACACATTTACAAATCCGTCACTATGTCTCGTCTTCCCCATATTTCCCCGATACCAAATTCATCCACAATCCCAATTTCTTACCAAATTTGCCATCACCCAATTCATCATCAATCCTCATAAGGAGGGAGAGATGGAACATCAACACAATGTCACACCCACATCATGATGCGTCTCACAATCCAAACATTTGCACACAAAAAATAACCAAAACATGGCATGGTGTGGAGTTTTGTCACTTCAGGTGAGTGGATGTAGATGGTGCGAGGAGATTCTTAATCCTAACTATCCTCTAAATGACTTTAATACACTTTACACTACCCGGGGTCTTTCCCTGCCAATCCATTGGCCAACTTACTCTATTCGGTTTTAAGAACCAATTCCCATTGACCAAACTGTGGTGCTTCATCAATTTGGGGTCTCACTCCCCCGGTTCACCTCCCTGTGCCTTTGCACAATTTCAGGACTGGGTCGTGTGGCTCTCCCAGCAGGTCTACCCACCTGCACACCTCCACCACTGCAGTTGCCTCCGAGCTTACCTGCTCCTTACCTAACCTATCTAACTGGGGAAGGCCCTCTCTGACACTTACCCCCCTCGGGGCCCTCTCTGGCACTGGGCTACCCGGGTCCATCCTTTGGATCCTCGGGCCCCATCCACAACAACTCTACCGGCTCCCAGAGCCAACCTGCGGCCTCACCTGGCCGACATCCTAACAGTGGCGGAGTGCCCATTTAACTACACACACTAACAGGCCACACGCCCAGCCATTTCCACGTCACAAATGCACCCATCCAAACACCATTCTTCCACCACGCACCACAGATGCCAATATCCAACCACAATTTACCTACTCCCTCTACCTAACTCTTAAACTACCCTCCCCGGGTATTCGTGATGGGGTCCATCTTCCCCATACACACCTTCGCACCATCCACTCCACTCCACAGTTTCCACCATACTCACTCCACACCATCCATTCCATACTCCATATATTCCATACTCCATGTATTCCACACAACCATTCTGCATACACCTGTATTTGCACACCTGTGCCATCACACCTGGTGCTTCCTGCACCCTCCTTCCTCCCAGGCTTCTTCAATCATTCAATACAATGCACAACCACAATTGTTCCTCATACACTGCTCTATACACTTCCACGCTCAATACAATTCACAATCACCTCACACTTTTCACAATACACTTCCGAATACACTTTCAACACTCACATGGCATCATCTAAGCTGACTACTCCCTTCTGAAACTTGCGCTTCACAGTCGCCCCATACGTTATTGCGCTCCCTCGTCATTATAATCCACCTACCCTACTCCCCACGTCCCCACTACAGGTATAATGTCGCTACTTAAATCTCCAGTTACCTATGGTCATCTCTAGGTCCCTATATATTATCCAAACCCTCCCGGGCTAGTTTTCACTGCCAAACCCCATAAAACTATAGCTCATGTGCCCCGTGTGAGGGATGGCGGATTTGCCATCCCACCACATCGGGCATCTCCTACTATTAATTTTGCCCATCCAATTTCCTGCAAATCAAAATTTGCCAATCACTGCCAATCATTCTACCAATCATTTGCCAATCATCAAATTTTGCCAATCAAATTCACTACTGCTATCACCCTCACACGTCCACTCACTTGAGCCTCTCGGTGCGTCAATTCATTCTCAAAGCCCGGCCTCGCGAAGCTGAGCAATGAATGCGGGTGGTTCGTTGCCGGCGGTTGGGTCCGTCCGGCATTCGGTGCAGGGAAAGAGGCTTACTCGGGCCGAGATTCCACGCACCATCTCGGCACGGAACCGTTCGATGCCCCAATCTCGGCCGGCCGGAGCGCCGCCACCACAAGGGGTCGCCGTGCCGACCCTTCCCACCTGTGCTCGAACCGGCCCGCCCGCTCCGCTTAGCGGAGCACGGACGCGACCGTTCAGAGCGAGGCCCGGCGTGGATCGCGCATGGCGGTTCTTTCGAAACCGCCGTGGTTACGATCCCCACTGGTTCCCGCTGCACACAAAGCCCAGCACGAACCGAGGGCTCGCTTCGGCTAAAAGTCGATCTAACCGCTGCTCCGGTTAACGTCGATGCTTCACTTGCATGCTCACACCACGCGTTCCGTTCCTTATTCACACATCCAGGTGTCTCCATACACTTCGTCATTGCACCTTCTCTTACACACCCCCCAGGTACACTCATTACGCTCACAGACTTCGTCACACACCTGACCACCGCACACCTTGGCACACACTCGTCGTTCGCACACCTCATCAACACACCTCTTCGCGCCCACTCCTCGGTCACATCCTCTGTGACAACCACAGGTGTGTACTCATCTGCACACCCAATCACGTGCTTCACTACCAACTCAAGTGTGCATTCCCACACGCGCTCGACCATTCCAGGTGTGCATCCTTTCATTCAAGGTGTACATTCTCTCTCACCTGCCACAACCAACTCGTGCTCCGTGTCACTCTCACTACTCTCTCCACCACACTCGGTCGCACATTCACCCTTACTCTCGACAGCGCACTCTGTAATCATGCACTCCTCTGTTACACACCTTTCTCGCGCATCCTCTTGTGCACACTCTCCCGTTACGCCCTCCGTAACACTCATCACAGGTGTGCACTCTTCCGTTACATCCCCTGTAACACTCCCCATCACGCGCTTCAATGTGCCCCCCCCCCCCGCACCCGCGCCACGACCATCTCACTCTCGACAGCACACTCACTCCTCGGTGCACACTCTTTCCTGACACACACCTCCGTTCCACACCTTTCTCGCGCACCTTCTTGCGCACTCTCTCCCGGTACATACTCCGTACCACTCATGGGGGTGCATTCTTGCACACACCCGATCACCGCCGCACACCCTGGCTCACAAATACCCCTCGCACTCCCCGTAGTCGGACCTCCTTGCACACCTCCTCTTTCCATACACTCCGGACCAGTCATACACCTCACCATTGGTCTCTCACGAACACCCGGGTCTAAACCAACACCCAAGCTGACTGAATCTCCCCTCACACCATATACATTTCCGAGTATATCGCCACTCACCTCGGCTCCTCGTCTTCGCTCCTCCTCCGCCACCTGCAAACTCTTTATTTGGTTAGTAAGCACATCATCACGATTTGAGCACAGACCTTGCACCAATTCCATCACCTCCTCCTTTATCTCTCTCTTAGTTTCCCTCCGTCTCTTCTTAATTTCACTCACCCCCTCTTCCACTTCCTCTAATTTTTGCTGTACCTCTTTTATTTCCTGGTGCGCCCCCTCAATTTCTTCCTCTAATGCCACCTTGGTCGTTTCTATGTGCGTCCTTACTTCCCGTTCTTTCCTCTCCATTGCCTCTATCACCTCGTCCAACCTCTTTGTCAACCCCTCATGTACCATCTGACATTCCCTCTTTGTCTCCTTCTGTGTCGCCTTGAACCCCCCCGATTACCGCAGTGTTATTCTCCACTTGCTCCCCTAATTCCTTTTGTCCCACCGTCAGCTGCTCTACTCCCCTCGTCAGGTCTTCTATGCCCCCCTGTAACCTAGCCGTACTATTTCTCACCTCTTTCTCCATACGCTCCTCACCCCGCTTTACCTCCTCGCATAACCCCGCGACCTCCTCGCCCACACCTCGTCTGATCTCCTCCCCCATTTCTCCCATCTCTTTGGTGGATGCTGCCCTCATCTGTTCCAAATCATTCCTCTGGGCATCCAATTTAGTTTCCAACCCGATTTTCACCTCCTCTATCTGATGTCCCATTTGTTTAATTTCCCAGGCAGATTGCTCCCCTATTTCCCTCAATTTGCCTTCCATGGTGTTTTCTAACCCCCCTAACCCATTCTCCACCCCTTCCGTCTGGTTCCCCTCGGCAGCCATTCTGTTTTCCAACCCCGTTAACCCCTCCTTCATTTCCCCGATTTGGTTACCCACGTCCTCCAGTTGGCCCCCCAATTTACCTTCTAGCCCTTCCAACCTGTTGTCTAACCCCTCAAATTTATTGTCTAAACCCTCAAATTTACTGTCTAAACCCTCAAATTTGGCTTCTAGCCCCCCGATTTGATTTCCTAATCGCTCCCCCATTCTGTTTTCCAATCCTACAATTTGGTTTCCCATGTCATTCCTCAATTCCCCAATTTGGGCAGTAGTACCCCTTGCTTCGTCCCTCATTTTATCCATCTTTGCATCCATTTGGGTCAGGAATAACCTAAAATCAAACCCGATTGGCACAGCGGCCTCAGCCGCCACCGCGGGCTCGACCTCCGCGGCGCCGCCATTTTGTGCACCCCCAACCTCGTGCGCGAGGCCGCCATTTTGTGTGTCTGAACCCTCCGCTACCCAATGCGTATTGCGCTCCTCCATTACTCCCAAATCCTCCCCGGGGTCCTGGGTCGATTCTACCCCCCCCCCCCCCTTCTAACTCACCCACCGGCATCCGGTCGCCTTGACTATCCATGGCACAATTTTAAATTTGGATGTTTTAATAAAATTTTGGCCACTCGTAATTTTGAGTGCGCTAAGCGCACTTAGGGCCGAATCTCGCTCCCGACACCAATTGTTACGGATCTCAACGTCGGCCCCTTTTCCCCTTTACCAAGGGGGGATCAATCCCCTTGTCTACGACTGACCGACGTGAGTCCTGAAGCTGCCCAGCTCCCTCCACGAGGCAGGTGAGCAACCTCGTTCGAGACCGCGGACAAGATGTTATTTCCCGAGCGGATTAGCAGCCCGCGGCTCGAACCATTAACAAAAACTAGACCCGATTCTAAACGTTGGCCAAATCGTGCCAAAGGTGTTCAATGATGGAAACCTCTAAAACGAACGGATGTGAAGAAAAGAAGGCAGAGTAAGGAAGAACAGGAATTTATTACTCATTATATACAAGTCAAAAAAAACCAAGGAGATGGAAATAAATGAAAATAATTTACAGAAGAGGAGGACACAGTGCAATTCTACTTATCGATACAGGCTTACTTATACCCCAGGGACAAGACACACAAAACAAACTCACGTACACAAAATGATGGATGAGGGCAGGAACGAATGGCTGGAAGGGGAGGAAGGTTCAGCTGGACGCAGGAGAACGGCCGGGCCGGGAGTGAGCAGCCGCCGACTCTCCACACTCTCGCTCGTACGGCGGCTTTGCTTCGCACCCGCGGGTCGAACTGCCGTAAAAGCTCAACGCTGCGGTGGATTCAAAGCTGCGGTGGATTCAAAGCTGCGGTGGATTCAAAGCTGTGGTGGATTCAGCTGCGGTGGACTCCTCACTCATCTGCTCGTGGGGGCTTCCTCGGTCAAGTGCTCCAACTGGACTGAGGTGGGGGCTCCGGTCGACTAGGGTGGGAGGCGACGGGTTATATAACCACGCCCATGGAACTTTCGCGAACCTCCTCGAACGCTCTCTCTCCGCCCTCTCAGGCCAAACCCCTCATGCTTGGTTGGTTTTTTTTTTTTTTGGTTTTTTTTTTTTTTTTGTATACAAGATCGAGGCTCGTGAAAGAGCGAACATTAATCACACAGAAAGACAAACAGACACATAAAACAAATAACATCGGGAGCGGTAGACAAGATGGGGAGAGAGGGGGAAGGACACAAACACAACATTTGAGAGCAGGTTGATCGAGGGCTGGCTCACTCCTCCTTCTCATGACGAGGTGGAGACACGCCTTTCTTCTCCGAGCTGACCGCGTGCGTAATGGAGTTTGGGGTGAAGAAAACCGCCCAATGCACTGGCACTTCGAAGAGATGATTGGGGGATTTGAAAAGGGAACTATCTTATGTCATTTGGTGCAATGCAGAGTCAACCAGTGGGAAACAGAGCCTTAAACTAATACACATAATAAGGAAATAACTATTTAGAAGGGTATATGATTTTCTACGTGCATGCGATGGATTAACTAAGGGGACGACCTTTGACCTTTACACAACGGAGGTATTTACAAGGATCATTACATTACTTACAGAGGGTGATATTTACAAACACAGGATTCTCAAATCCGCAACAATATATATACACAAAGAATTAAGTTAAGCACCCCCCCCGTTTTTTTACAACCTCGCACATTACAAGTTTGTTGTCGTCAAAACAGTGTAATATACCCATGATATTGCTATATTTTCTGGAGAAGTGATATTATGGTCACATAAAAACATAACAATCATGCCGTTTTCAATATTTTATTCTGAATAATTTAAGGTGAAATTTTTTGGGAATTTTAGGCATATTTTCACCTCAATTTAAGTATGGAGCTATAGGTCCATCACGGACAGTGTGGATGACGTTTATGTTTTCTAACGTACAGTCATTGTTCTGAGAAGACCTCTAGCGATCTTTGCGTCAATAACGTGTGTAGGACCCACGTGATCGGATCACTGACTCAACCCTACGTCTCATAGACCCTGTAAGCCGTCGTATGCGTTGCTGTGGCAGGTTGTTCCATTCCCGATGTAATGCACGTTCCAATTCATCCAGATTGGCTATTGGAGGGACCATCTTCGCAGTTTGTCGTCCCAACATGTCCCAAACGTGCTCGAGGGGGTTCAGGTCAGGACTGTACGCAGGCCAGGGGATGGTTGTCACAGCACCTTGCTCCAGCAAGGCTCGGACGCGTCTCGCACGGTGAGGCCTGGTGTTGTCATCCATGAAGATGGGTCTGCTGGCGAGGGTGTGGTCATCGAAGTGCGGGATTACGGTGGTATTCAGGATTTCCTCGGCATATCGCTCTCCGTTGAGGTTACCTCGCACAGTTATCAGGTCCAACTTACAGTCATGGGAGAAGCATCCCCAGACCATAATCGAGCCACCACCAAAGGGTACCGTTGGTTGAATGTTTTTAGGTGCATACGCGGTGTTTTTGTGGCTCCACACCCGAACACGCCCATCTGTCACGTACAGCAAGAACCGGCTTTCATCCGACCAATGAACTCGCCTCCAAGACCGGATGTTCCATCCACGTCGCGCTAGGCACCATGCCAAACGCTCCCTCTGATGTCGTTCGAGTAGCCTTGGACGCTTGATCACTCGTCTTGACCTTAAACCGGCCGATTTCAGGCGGTTCCTCACGGTACGGTGACATAGCCTTCTGTTGGGCAGCCAGTTGTCCTTCAGGAAATGGCTCGAGGCGAAGGGATATCGTCGCACCAGTCTCAAAAGCGCTCTATCTTGGCGGACTGTTGTCACGCGAGGTCTTCCAGACCTTGCGCGGTCCTTCACCGCATCCGTTTCCTGGTGTTTCTGCACCAACCGACTGATCACCGAATGGTGGTAACCAAACGTTCGAGCTACAGCTTTTCTGGACATTCCGGACTCGATCATGCCTATTATCCGCCATCGTTCTCCGTCCGACAACCGTCTACGAGCCACCATTACGAGAAAATGACCATGTAACCCCCACACGAGCTCAGGCGTGACTTGCAATAACCCGTGATGATAGTGCATTTACAGAAAATCACGACCACGTGGATGATAACACGTGCTGCACGAGCGATGGGCGTCACAGATGAGTGCACTCATCTGCATTTCATCAATGGATAATTGCTAATGTCATACCAATCATTATTTGATCTCACATACCTTAGAATATATGCCAATGTATACATATACACAAAGAATATATATTAGGGGGTGCTTACCTTAATTCGTTGTGTAGGGGTGCTTAACTTAATTCTTTGTGTATACATATATATATATACATCTATCTCTTTATGTCGATCGAAATATCTATCTATATATCTATATATATCTACATTTCCATATATCCATATCTATATCTCTCTTTCTTTCTTTCCCCACCCACCACCACCTCTCCTTCTCCATCCTCAATCTCTCTGACCACCCTCTCTCAACCCCTTTCCCTGACCTAGTGCATACATTTTATGAAAGTAGTCCATTCTTGAAACAAGTGATACAAGAACAGCACTCAGTAGAGAGAATACCTCCAGCAGGCTGAACTCTTTACGTTTTGTATCCCACCGATAGGCCGGATCTGGATTCCAACCTGAACCAAAATGTAATTGCTTGGTCTTCTCACCTGCCCAACTCACCCACCAAGTTTTTTTTACAATCCGTCCACAACTTTTTCAAGTATCGTGCTGTGTATCGTTTTCGGCCCATCTCTCAATGGTGAACAATCACTGAAAATAATTAATAAACTCTTGGATCCAGATGGGGATTTTCACCAAAATGTAATCATTTCGCCTTTGTCACACATCCAACCTCTCCACCAAATCAAATTTCGTCCCAATCCATCGATAATTAGTTTTTGAGATATCCTGCTCACAGACAGACAACCGTACCTGGGGGGAGGGGGGGGGGTATCCCACCAGCCCCCCACGAGGAATATGTCATCGGTTTATAATATTAGCGGATTACAAATGAGCCTTCTGAATATCTTCCGTAAAAACATTTCTCCCAATACTTAGAAAGGAAATGTTTTGTTAAACGTAATATTTTCATTATTCCCAGAAATAAAAATCATCTCCAGTAAATATTCCACGGTGTTGCGTTCTCGCGTTTAAGCACATTATTTGTGTGAAATGGGAAAATGGAAATGCAAATGGAGGACCATTGCAGCATCACTGGAGCCGAGAGATTTTATGGCTCTGATTAAATGGACCTAAATTTTGCATCGTTTTCACATTTGCTGTCCTTTGTTAGTATCCTGTAGTGGCACAAGCTTAGACATCCGTGTAATTAACCTTGAAGCAGAAATCACACGGATCTTTCAAACATTTAATGAGATGATACATCGAACACAATACCCCCTGTCAAGAAGCATCATTTAGCTGTGCAGATAAATCCCCAATGCGTAAAAGAAAATCACACACAACACACACACAACACACACACAATACACACACACACACACACACACACACACACACACACACACACACACACACACACACACACACACACACAAAATATACGGCATAAAATCTTCCAGTCTTCCCCCATTCTGTTTTGCCTGGCTCTCGACCCACTAAGTAACCTCATCAATGAACAAGGACATTGATGCACCCTAACAACCAATAGAAGAACCTCCAAAGAAATAGGAAAGGTGACATCTGCTAAACATGGATGATTTAAAGCTCTTCTCGCCAAATGACAAAAATTGACAGAACAACTAAAACTGGTAAAACGGTTTTCCGAAGACATTTAGATGGAATTTGGACGAGACAATTGCGTCAAGTGCACATTTGTACAAGGGAATCAATAAAAACAGACAACATAAAATTTGACCTTGAAACAACAATACAGCAGTTAGAAAACGAAGCATCATACAAATACAAACAAACCTCTACTATACAAATACAAACAAAAAATACCCCTCTGGAACAAACTCCCTCACTCTCTTCAATCCCACTCCTCCCTCCAGTTCTTCAAAACAGCTGTTCACCACCATCTCTTATCCTTATCCAAAACCTTGATCTTTTCTACCCCTGTTAATTCACCCCAGATCCACTTTTTTTGAAATGCCGACTTCTTTCCTGGAAATGCCGTCCATGTGTTTTATACCTCTCCCACACCCACCCCCCTTCCCACGTCTCCTCCCCCCAAGCCCTCTCCCTTCCACAGATCTTCCGTTGTCCCTGTTCTCTGCTGTTGTACTTGTGTGCTTCCCTCTCTCTCCCCATCTTGTCTCCCGCTCCCTTTATTGTATGTTTTGTGTGTCCGTTTTTTTTTTTTGTGATTGATGTTAGCTCTCACACGAGCCTCGATCTTGTATCCAAAAAAATACCAAAAAAAAAACCTCGGCATAGAAGAGGGCCACCAAATATGTCAAAAAATAATGCGCAAAACAATCGCCAAAGAATACTTGCGCAGAACGAAGCTGATCCTGAAAACATACCTCTCCTGAAGAAACAAAATCAAAGCCTTAAACCAGCTCGCAGTACCAGTGTTCCACTATAGCTGCAGAATAATAAACTGGCCCAAATCAGAAATCAACAAGTTTGACATCAAAACAGGAAAACTCCTCACCATCCACAAAATGCTTTACAAAAACCAGTGCATCCCGAGAATGTACCTTCCGAGACGAGAGAGAGGGAGCGGCCTGATGGAGCTCAACCAGGTGCACAGAGTGGCGAGTGTAGGACTAGCTGAGTATGTGAAATGCTCAACAGAATATCGGATGCAATTTGTAAACAAACATGAACACAACAAACCTGAAAAAGTATCCCTAACTCACTTTGCAAATAATTTCCAAAAACAGGTGCGAATAGAAGATACCGCACAAGAATATGAAACAGCAACAAATACAGCCCCAACAATTGCAAAAAAGATAATATATATATGGCAATAAATATCAAGAAATATACATCAACAACTGAGAGAATGACAAAAGAGCAGGAAAATACAAAAAACAATTGGAGAGAGTGGGGATAGGCAAAGAAGGCTCATTGGAATGGCTAAGAAGAGGTCAGCTCAACTGGGACGGTGAACGAATCATAATAAATGCCCAAGATCAAGGACACTACACCAATGGATTTAAAAAGATGGCGTGACTGAGCTAGACGGACAAGTGTAGATTCTGTAAGACAAACAGAAAGTACTAGTCACCTGCTCTTGGGATGCAAAAACTATTAGCAGAGCAACTTTACACACAACTGCACAACAAAGTATGCAAAGTGATTCATTGGCATATCTGCAAAAAATTCAACATCCCAGTACCAGAAAACTCATGGAAACATGAACCAAGGGCAATCACAGAAAATGAGGACATCATGCTCATGTACGACCTGATGATTCCATCGAGCGTGAACATGGGAAACAAAGCATTGCGTCTGGACATTGTGCTCAGGAACAAAAAGGAAAAGACAGCATCGATGATAGACATATCAGTACCCAGCGATTTAGGCCTAAATAATGCAGAAATCAAGAAAATGACCAAATACCAGGACCTCAAAATGAGGGCAAGAGATCTTGGAAGCTGAAGAGGATCAAAACTGTACCAGTGATAATTTGAGAAACAGGAATGATGAAGAACCTCACTGATATTTCAAAACCATCCCCGGGAATATTACCACAAATGAACTACAACTGGAGGTAATCTGGGGTTCAGTGACGATCCTGAAAAGAGCCCTTAGAACAAAACTCTGAAAAAGTTGAACAGCTTGGTCCATGAACCGTGATCCCTTACCGAAGTGGAGGTGGATACTTTGGGTCCTGGGTGGACTCCGTTTCACCTCGTCAAACCCGCAAATGGAGATAACAACCAATGACAAACAACCATTTTGCGTGTTAATGCCAAAGGATATATGTGGACTTTGGTCTTGGTGACAGATGAGAGCATCGTTGAGAGTGGATGCACAAGTTCTGTGAGTGGCAGCATTGGCGATTGCCATGAAGCATGCATCCGAGAGGGATCGCAAAGCGAACATCGGTTTACGGCCTATGAATTGCGGCCTATGAATCAGCCTTGGCTTGTGGCCAATGAGCGATGTTGCGAGGTGGACCGAGTCACCGACATGACAGCCGGGACCTCAGGTGATGTTGGAGCCGATGCCCCGAGCAGCGAACATAGAGGGAAAAGCGGACATCGAGGGAAAGACAAACGTGGTCCATTGCCATTTTAATTGACGCTGCAAAGCAGGCCAAATCGCCGACACGTCCACCAGGACCTCACACAATTCTGGAGCCTCTTCATTGAAGGTGGACATCGAAAGGAAAAGGATGAACGAGGTGCGCTGCCATGTGGATTGTATATGGACTGGACTCTTGCATGGGCTACATGGCAGACCCTGGAGGGGAAGGGTCCGTGTTGAAGATGGGGTGGGGAGGGACTGTGAATGGAGACAGAAACGTGATTGTACGTGAAGAGCTGCTAACACTGGGTCTCGTAGATTTGAGACGACACTTTGTGAACATATGTGGCTGCGATGAACCACGTGAAACTCCGGATGACAGAAATGAAGGTTTGAAGGTGGATGGGAGTGGTGTGGCTGTAGTTAAGGTTCCCACTGTGATGTGGAGATGGAGAAACACATAATGTGCATGGCTCTGTGATGGGAGGGTCAGGGCGGCACTGTGAGGCGGACCACATAGTGATGCGTATTCGTTGATCGAGGAGCCAGGAAATTCCGGGGTATCGCCCCTGATGGCAGACGTCAGTCCAGGCAATGAAGGTGGGAGTAAAGCGAGCTGAGTGAGATGCTGTGTGACTTATGCATGGTCCAGCCTATTGGGCTCGCTGCACAGCGGATCTCGGGGCGGATGGGCCTTCAGTAGAACGGGAGGAGGTGATGAAGACAGGGCACAGGGAAACGACGGAACATCTTGTGTTGATAAAAAGAAGAAAATATCTCAAGCAAAGAATCATCAGCCTCCTATGAGGGAAACCCTATGTCTGTGCAGTCATTCTAAGCCATAGGAAGTGCGCTGTAAAAAATAATGACTGCACCTTCTCAAGCGAGGAAAAACATCACCTTGCGAAAATACATGATTATGCACCAAAGCAAGAAGCTGTAAAGGTGCTAATTGTCTCACCACCATCAAAGACAATGTTCCAAAGTTGGAAAACACTGAGTGTTGAGAAGGAGATAACCGTCCAATGCAAGATGTACTCCATACATGAGGCATTCGGGGGAGTAAAGGTAAGGGTGAATGGCTCAGGAACCAGTTGAAAAAAACCAAAAACTGGTCACTTGGGTGGAGACAGTCCCCCTTGATAAATTTGAGAAGGTCTTTTCAACAATGAAAAGATATCTAGATAAAGATAGAATAGAAGCGAAGACATCTAGGGCAAGGCAACAAGTGGCAAGAGAGATTAGAGTGAAGGGAGTGTCATACGAATTATATTCAAGATGGGTGATGCAAATGACGCTTGAAGCAGTGGAACCATGCCAGATTCCTCTGGTCAGTTTTGTGTTATAATGCAAATATACAATGTATAATGTGTTGTGAAAATTAACCAAGTCCACAACTTTGTCCCATAGGTAGGTTTAATATCAATCAGATCTTTGGCATCATCCTGTAGAATACAATCATGCAATATATATCAGGATCATGGCATCATATAGGAAGGATCGACAATATTAGTCAATGCAAGCAAGCCTACGAATATGAGCGGGTACGTACCATTCAAGACTACATGTCATAGTATAATGTCACAGGAGTGGCTCAGTGTTGCGGACGTCCGAGGTCTTATAGACGCCCCTCAGTGGTTAAAGTGAGCATCACACCCGGGTTCAACTTTGATACATTTTCACTACATTCTCCCCGCCGTTAGAACTACACTGCCGCTAGGCAGAACTCAAGCGTGCGTCAGCATTAATTGTTTGGGGATGTCATTCCATGTCAGTCGGTCCATCCGTAGCGGTCAGGGTGGCGAATTACCCTGCCAGCACGGGTCCGGAAACTACCGGGTACGACATCCCCAAGTCCGGAGTCCCCTGCATCGGAGTAGCCACTGGAGGCAGGTGTCGGAGGGGGCACCTCAGAGCCTTCAGGCAGGGGTGTATTTGACGAAGGGAGGGACGGCAGATGTTCCATAGAGGAAGCTTCGGGAGAGTCCATAGACTCATAGATTGGTTCGTCGATATCCCTATAAGGGTCGGTGACCCCACAAGGGGCGAGATGGCGTACGGAGACAGTGGACTCGCGTCCATCTGCCGTCATCACACGAGCATGCTCGGGATTAGCCTGTAGTACCTGTGTGAAGAATCAGCTCTTCGTTTGCAAAGAAGTCCACAAATAGCCTGAAAAATGACGCAGTTTTTTATTAAAGCCAACTTATACGGATCCGGAGGAGACCGACGTCTACAGCAATCTACAGCAAGAACATGCCACGTCAAGCCTTCCTGAAAACACATTGATTCCCAGTCCATTTATATAGGGACACGTTTTATCAGGAAATCTCCGAGGGAACAAACAACACTGGGAGAGGTTCCTCCCACCGTTATCATTCGGGGGAGTCAGCCCGTCCTTATCATTTGGACCAAATGTTTCTCTGGGCTCCGAGAAAACAGAAATGTAACTCACAATGAGGAGAGTGTATGCTTAGCCAAACAAACCCATATATTTTATGGGTTTGTGTACATGAGTAATCCAAAGCATGTTTATACAGAGTCATGCGTTGCTGAGATTAAAACAAAATATATATGGTTAACGATCATGTCATTCTACTAGCATTACGCTAAAACAAGCGCATGTGGGCGTGGTTTTACGACCAGCCTCGAAAAAAGCACACGTATACAGTTTGTTCAGCATGACCTCATTTTAAGCCTTTCCTCATCCAAAACTAAAACGAAGCAAAAACCCTTTATTTACTTTATGAAATAGCATTTTTAGACATCATATAAATCATAACACATTAGCACCCAACGTCTATAACTGAACTTTAGGCAATAACAAATCTACTACTTGACATTCCTTCCTCTTGTCTCGTCGAGACAAAGTATCTTAAGAGACAACGTGCCACATTGGGCTTTATTGAAAAATAATTGTGTAATGCGGGTATTGAAAAAAATAATTGTGTAATGCGGGTATCTCCCAAGGGCATATCGTGCGCCCAAAGCGCCTCGCCCGTGCATTTGGCGAACGTGTCGTGTGGTGCGTGCTCGGAGCCTGAGGGCTCAAAACATGAAAGTTCATTAACGTTTCGGATCCACAACGAAGACGTCTGGTCCAGATGAGGTTCTGCTCCGCCAGAGGGTGCATCACTTCCCCTGCGGAACTGGCTCCCCCCACCCTTTGCAGACGCAGTCCTTGCAGATCTTCGAAGTTAATCAACGGTCATGCCCATGAGGTCCCTCACGTGTTGCTGTTCTGGGGAATACAAAATGTCGTCAGTATCTTGTGTCTCAATTTCCTGGTCAGGGTATAGAGCGTAAAAATCCGAATCCGAATCACTTGAAGCAAAGAGATCCGCAACATGTGGATCAAAGAGATCCGAAACATTTGGATCAAAGAGATCCGAAACATTTGAAGAAAAGAGAGGGACTTCCTTTATGTCAAAGTCTCCCATGGGCGCCTGGTCGGCTTGCGGGTCTAGGACATCCGCGTCGGGTCCCTCAACCGCCAGACCCAGTGTCGCAATCAGATCCATAGTTGGGTCGGAAGGGGGCGTGCAGCTGTCAGCTTGTAATACATAAGCAGCGTTAGCCAGTACACGCAAGGGGTTTATAGCACAAGTATCACAGTCATCACATACACCGTTACAGGCAGCAGCCAGTTCCCACATGGGATCCACACAAGTATCACAGTCGTCACAAAATTCAATACAATTTTCTGGAGCGCTGGTCGCAACTGCCTTGTTGAAGGACCCGTTCAGGTCGACGGCCTCTGTGGTCAGAGCCATAGTCGTTGTCGGCGGCTTCTTCACTTTCCATCCTGTAAAATACTTTCTCATACAGAGGAGGACTAGAGATTTCATTAGTGCCCCCCAAATTACTACCCCGATTATCACAGCCAGTGCGGTCAATAACCACTTCACTATGGTGCCCGTCCATCCCTGGAACCAGTCAGTGAGCCAGCTAAATGTATAAGAATTTTCGCGCGCGATCCGATCGATCCAATAGTATGTCATGAGCCGTAGCGGTGTCGTTTGCCACCTTTTCTAGGGCCAAAGCCAATTTGTCTATCCGGAAACTATCCATGACTGTGCCCGCTCCTGGGAAGAAGAAACCAAACACCTTTTCCCCTAGGCTCCCGTGTAGTTTAGTGGTTCCATCTTCGTTCATGACTGACCTCTTATAACGCCTGTCCAAGGACTTTGGGTCTAGCTCATCCAGTATCTCAACGTCAGGAAGGACTGAACCCAGATAACATGTGCCCCCCCAATTATTTGGTAAATAGGGGTAAGCCTTGTCGCCGCATATAAACATTGTCCCATGGGGTGGGACCAGGTGGGTGGATAAGCACTGGAGTCCCTTTACCACCCCATTAATCCTACTAACCCCCCTAGAGAATGTTATAGCCGTTATGTTGTGGTTGCGTTTATCTTGCAGTACTATTCGTAATGTAATCCCCGAGCTCCCTTGTCCCAGCTTCCCGGGGAGAGTGTAGGCGCATTCTGATTCTCCCATACGCAAGTGGCCGGAACCCTGGAGGCAGACCCTCCCTTTCTGTGGTTTGACCCAGACGGGGGCAGGCCTCTCGGCCACATGGGCAATCATTGACGGGCGATAATTAAATTGTCGATTGCAACTCTTGCCGTTGTCAACCCCTTCTCTTTCCAGCGTGGTGACTAAACATGGGGAATCGATAGGTTGTGAGCAGAGGTCATTGAGGGACAGAGGTAGCACTATCATGTGTATTCCTGTGGTGCCTGCTTGGGGAAAGCGCATGCACGACCAGCAGTGTGTCCTATTTTGAATTGTTGCCACCTCCCTGGCCACTTTCCAATATGTGTTTTCACCCTTCTTTGGGGCCTTATTCTGGGGTTGTGGCGTGAGTATGTATTCGATGCATGGTATGTAGTTCCTTTCGCCACCGGCCGCGCCAGGGGTCCAGACGCTGCACCGGACCTGCATGGTCATGTCTTTCCCTAGGCGTGTGCGTGTTTGTAGCTTAAAATCAGGGGTTCCCCATTGGTATCCTGGTTGGGCCAAGGTCTTAATTCTAGCTTGCCCGTCTTCCCGGAACTCTCGTTGCTTTTGTAGTACCATGCCAACGCGTCCAGGCCCTGCCGACAGTGCTAGCCAATTTATGTTCACCCAATTTGTGTGCAGGGCTTTCTGTTCGAAAGATGGTAGTGATACTCTTTGTCCCCATGTTACGGTGAGGTGTCGGGTTTCGTTTTCGCATCTATTGGAATCGGAGTTTCCCCTAGCTGCTGTCGCTATCAATAGTATTGTACCTATGATTAGGCCCATCCTTACTGTGGTTTCTGTGGTGTAGTGTCTGGTGCTTGTATGGCCAACTTACAGTGCGTGGCGTGGATCCACGAAGTCTTGCCCTCGCAAAAGACTGCCGTTGGTGTAGTCAGCAACACCTGGACTGGTCCCTTCCACCTTGGTTCCAAGGCGTTCTTGCAGGTGAAGTGCTCCACGAACACCTGGTCTTTTTCCTCTGGTGGAACACCTGGTCCACAAGTCTCCTGGGAGCGCCTGGTCTACAGGTCTCCAATTTCCTAATCCACTTTTTTCCAAGTGGATCCAATTTTATTCAATATTCAATTTTTAAATTCAATCCCATTTAATCCAGTCCAATTCAAATTAAATTCCATCCTTCTCTCAGCATCCCATTACCTGTTTCCAACATCAATAAAAATAAAATTATAAAATTAATAAAAAATCAATCATCTCAACTCTCAAATCGAATCAAAAAATAAAAATAAACGAAAATTACTTCAGTGAGAGTTTCAACTAGAATTAACACAAACAAACCACCATTAACCTCCATTAACACAAACAAACCACCATTAACCTCCATTAACACAAACAAACCACCATTAACCTCCATTAACCTCCCCCTATTATTTATTTATTTTCACGAATAAACAAATAATAGAAATAACCTGGTCTACTTCCAATTTCAATTCTGGTCAGTTCTGGTGTCTGGTCACACACAATGTTTTCCTCACCCACTGTGATTCGCTCAAAATAGATTCTCACTGTTATGTCTGAAATTAAGCTACCCTACTGGGTATTCGTGAAGGGGGTCCATCTTTCCCAACCCCTTCCTTCACACCAGCCACTTCACGTTGTCCACCATACTCACTGAATTGTCATCAATTCTGAAATTCGTCTCATGAAAACACATCCCAGAGTCTAGTGTAACAGCCAGACAAACACATAGACACGCTGAAGACCCCAGGGTACCCATCAAACTAGCTTGTCCCCAGATCAACAACACAGCGAAACATGTAATTTTACTAAAATAATCACTTACTCATAACTAGCTGGATAACTAGCATAACTAGCTCAACACCTGGAACTCATAACTAATACTCATACCACTAATTACTCATATACTTACTTAAAATAATGTAATATCCCAATCTTCACCCTTTATGCAAATCGAAGCACCCCGGACAACCCACAACCAATATCAACCACTGTAGCCGCCTTCCCCTCCAGGCAGCCACACACAGCCACATACATCTCCATCCACGTCACACAAGACAACAGCCAACGAGTGTGTCCACCACACAGAAACCTTTGGCAATGCAACAACCGAACTCCCAGACAACCAACAACAAAACCCAATCCATCTCCATGGCTCATCAAGCAGTTCCAACTTAATCCAGCTTCACATACCGATTTCCCCAAAAACTCGTGAAACTTCACCCCCATTCTGGAAAAACCCTGGACTAAACCCTGACACCCTAAATAACTTCAGACCCATCTCCAATCTACCCTTTCTGTCAAAAATTTTGGAACGTGTTGTGGCCACTCAACTCAAACATCACCACTCTGCCAATAACCTGTATGAAACATCCCAATCCGGATTCTGCTCCAGCCACAGTACTGAAACTGCTCTCCTCAAAATCACCAGCGACCTTTTCTCTCCTCTGATGCCGGCAACCTCAACATTTTCATCCTCCTCACCTCAACGCCTCCTTTGACATCATCAATCACGCCATCCTCCTCACCCTGTTTAGACCAGCTTGTGCCTATTAAACCCAAATTAGTTCACCCCCAAGCCTACAAGGACCACCTACAGCACTGCAAAGATGTCCTCTACTCCACCTACTACCCTCAAATTATCCACTCTGGCTCCGGAATCCCAAAAGCACTCTTCTCTACAATAAACAAACTAAATAAACAAACTTTACAACGTGAACAAACTCCTCAGCTCCCTGGATACCACCACCTTGCTCCACACACCTGTTGGTGCACACCTGTGCACTCACACCTGGTGCCACCTGCACCCTCCTTCCTTCCTGGACCATTCATCCAAAGCAAAATTGACAGCATCTACAACAGCTTAATCACCACAATTCACTCCCCCTTAAGGTGTCCCCCAAGGTTCAGTTCTTGGCCCCCTCCTCTTCGTCCTGTACCTATCCCCCCTTGGTCACTTAATCCGTCATGCACCATAGCCAATGCACCATGGTCTCCAATTCCACTGCTTCACCGATGACATCCAGCTTTTTCATCTCCACCAAATCGTGCTCCACCACCACCCACTCTATCCTGACAAACTGCCTAACTGAAATAAAATTCTAGCTTCAGATCAGCTTCCTCGAACTTAACTACGCTAAATCTGAATTAATCTTCATTCCCCCCAACATCGATGGTTTCCCAGTATCCACATCCGGAATCTTGGCATCATCATTGACCAAAACCCTCTCCTTTGAAAAATACACTAAACAGATCATAAAGACCTTAAACCTTAATCATAAAAACTGAAAAATGCTTCGCCATGGAATAGTCCACCACTCATGTAAATAATCATAAGAGTTCTGCGAAACATCTCCATCTTTAAAACTTAGCCAACCAAATTTAAACCACATGTTTTCCCCCCAAAAACAAGTCACATTCTTTGTATATTGCCAACATTGTTCATCGTTTAAGTATCATCCAGACCTAAATTTTTTATAAACCATCAACTTGTAGATGCATTTATTTATATCCCATTAACCCAAGAACTCTCAATTGCTTGGTTATATTTTAGTAATGTCATATATCCATATTTCTTTTCCAAATTGTTCCTGATATACACATTAATCCCATCTGTCTTCGTTTCCAGATGAACTCAAATCAGGAAATCAACACAAATCCTTATTACCTCCAATCAATTCAAAATTAAATCAAACAATTCAAAACCAGATCGGATCAGCGATCAGAAATCACTTTTCCAATCAACACATTCCAAGCAACAATTCATTCAAAGACCAAGCTTAAAAACACAACTCTCATCTTACTGTGACAAATAAGCAACCAACCTACTTCACACTAAAACAAATAACTTTTCATCACCCCTTTCTTCTCCACCGCCTCTTACACTTAAACAGATCATAATTACTCACTCATACACTGTTGCCCATCACCCAGTTGCCCCAGACCCAAACACAGGTTTGAAATCCCAGTAGGTTGTTCTTCAATCCCAACCATCATGTGATCCCAACATCTCTCCATTTATTTCGTTCCTCATGGGGTTGGTGTTTTATGGCCTTTACCTCTTACCCAATCACACTGCACATTATTCCCCGTCCTTGATGGATAATTTTACATCCAGATGGGCACAGCATCCCATTTTTGGCGACCCAGCCCTAAAACAAGCCCCTGGACTCCTTGCAGGCTGGACCAAAACCCCTGGACCTGCCTCCATGGAACAATGACGCCTAAGCACTCAATTAGCCCTCCCAGTACCAAAGACTTACAATCAGACCGACAGACAGACAAATAACAGAGGCATGTCGCCAGCCCCAGCACAGGACATCCCCTTTCCGGGCAGGTACAATATAATCCACAGCATCGAAATGCCAATTTCTATCCGGGGCCTCGCAAAGCCAAAATCCATGCCTGCGTGCTCCATCATGCAACCCGATCTGTACTCGGTGCGCCCGGCGCCCCCTATAATCAGTGAGTTATAATAACCACAATATCTCTGGCACCCAACTCGTGATACCACAATTTAATCCACGTTACTTGCATCTCTTCATCCTCACAAATGTCCTCCATTTAACGTGACTCAAATCCATCTCAAATCCCCACCGCTCGGCCCGGTTAAATTAAATTCCAAGCGTACTGTATTCTCTGTCCACTAATTATGTACATGATTTTGGTTTTACCCACAATATAAGTCCCGATATTCTCTCCAGATTTAGGTTCTATATCCTGTCGTTAAAGCAACACCCTGTAGACTGACTCCGCCTGTCGTTCTTCCAAGGTTAGTGAATTGCCTCTGACCTCTTACCCTTACATATCTCGAACAAAGGTCAAATAAACTTCGAAAGGTCAAACTTCAAATTGGGGTAACCAGCGCTTTATTATCCCACAAGTAATGCAAGTCCGGCGACAATGGACAAATGACCATTAATGTGGCTCTACATAGCATAATGCTAACTTCTACGAATCCAACAACCGTCACACTTCGTCCAAGGACCTTCCGTACGAGGCGTGCTTCACAATGCCCATCGCACATCCTTCCTCGTTCGCACAACGCTTCATCAACGCACCTCCTCGCGTCCACACCTTGGCACAAGCCACACCACATACCGACAGTTGAAACCTCGATATTCCTCTTTCCTCGGATCAGCGTTCTGTTGAAACGTGACATTTCTGCTCAAATTATTGAATTTCCAAATACTCTCCCTGCAGCGCCCGTGAGGCAGCTTGTCCCACATTATCTGCCCTCAGACCCATATGTGTTTTAATAACAACCTTACCAGCATACTAAATCTGTGTCCGCATCGATCAACACAAATGCATCGATGCATCTTCCAGCCGCCACTCCGCACTGTACCTTACTGTATGAACAAGACTTCCTGTTGGAACTTGACTCCGGAAATTAATTACTCTGTCTTGAAATCGTTTATTTTAGCCATCTTAAATAAATCCATCCATCTATCCATCTTATAAATCCATCTTAAATAACGTATTCGTCCTGTGACATTGCCTGGCATATATGTCGCAGCCGGCCACTATTCCGACATGGCTCATGACTCATGTCTAATTCTGACAAGAAGATGAAGGATGAAGGACATGACATGAAGAAGAAGATTCTGACAAGATACTGACATGTGAACGTCCGACATCCAGCAAAGTCGAAATGACCCACAATGCATTTGGGCACACACTTCCTCTGAGAGTGGGCGAGTTATCGCCGGCACTCTGAGCAACCTCATCGCACCCGACCCCAAAATGCACTATATGACACCAATTTCAAAGGTGAGCTGCCTCAGCGATACATCCCACACATACAATACACAATATCTGCCATTGAATGAACTCTTCAATTCAAGTAAAACACACATATTGATTCGAATTCTGCATTTAGCGAAAAAAACAGCCCATCCTGCAACCATCTCCAATAAACCGCTTCATATCAACAGTAGATCGACAAGGGCACTCCGGGTGCTTTCCTGACCCGATTTATATCAATTCGCTTCCCAAACAACTCCCAAACAGATGAAAACCCGGACTCAGTTCAGGACCTCGCCTGTTCTCTCGGATAGACGTTAAAATGGACATTCCCGGCCTGAATTTCCCGCACGTCGAGCAGATCACTTACAAAGTTTCACACCGAAACCCTCTGCTTTGCACATGACACACAGACAAACACATTGGCCAGACACACACGTCAATTAACATCCCAATATACATTCATTCCTCATTCATGTTACGTCTCTCATTCAAGGAAAAGGATTTTTTGGGACGGGTTTGGACGGGGGGTGGGTTGAGGTGGAAAGGGGAGGCAGGGCGGGGGGTGTTGGGGTGTTGCCTAGAGCCCCGGGGCTGAGCTCAGGTCTTGGGGGGGGGTTGGGGGCATGGTGGCTACCTCCCCTTTCGCGGGGTCTTGGTCCGGATTATGGACGAGCGGCATTAGCCGCTGATTTGCTTGCTTAACTACCTCCTTAATTGTTTCACCTGGCCCATTTCCTGTGAGCTTATTTATTTTCTCTTGTCCACCAGGTCCTGGCCTGCTTCTATCTGGACCTTCTAAGTTCACCACAGCCCATCTTTCCCTGGCATGCAATGGCATACCCCATCTTGTCTCTGGGCTGTTCCTTCCTGGAAAGTTCTCGGCCTGGCTCGACCTCACTTTCCCCCCTTCCCTTTTACCGAACGTTATCTTCACCGATATCCTGCGCAAATCCTTTTACTGGCCATGTTCCTATGGCCTTCTATGTTCCTATGGCTTTCTATCTAAGTTTAGCCACAGCCCTTCGTTCCCTGGCATGCAATGGCATACCCCATCTTGTCTCTGGGCTGTTCCTTCCTGGAAAAATCTTGGCCACCTGGTTTCAACCTATATGGCTGTCCGACCTCATTTTCCCCTCCTGGTGCTAACTGTAACTTTAAGCTTACTGTTAAGTCCTTACTGGTTTATCCTTACTTGTTTATCCTGGCTTTAACAAAGCTACGCCATTCTGAGGCCTAAATGAGCCTCTACTTACAATTTCTGTTCGAGTGCAGACAGCGGGGAAGACAAGGAGACTGAACCCGCGCGAGGGAGGAAGGTACGAATTTGGAATAATAGCCCTCTGATATAAAACAACTCCCACCTTTAATCCAATCAACGTGCCGGCGCCGGCCTCAGGTCAGCCTTCCTCCTGTCCCTCGGGCTCCGTTTCCCGTCCTCCGCGTCTGTTGACACCCCACTCCTGGTACCATCTGTGAAGAATCAGCTCTTCGTTTGCAAAGAAGTCCACAAATAGCCTGAAAAATGACGCAGTTTTTTATTAAAGCCAACTTATACGGATCCGGAGGAGACCGACGTCTACAGCAATCTACAGCAAGAACATGCCACGTCAAGCCTTCCTGAAAACACATTGATTCCCAGTCCATTTATATAGGGACACGTTTTATCAGGAAATCTCCGAGGGAACAAACAACACTGGGAGAGGTTCCTCCCACCGTTATCATTCGGGGGAGTCAGCCCGTCCTTATCATTTGGACCAAATGTTTCTCTGGGCTCCGAGAAAACAGAAATGTAACTCACAATGAGGAGAGTGTATGCTTAGCCAAACAAACCCATATATTTTATGGGTTTGTGTACATGAGTAATCCAAAGCATGTTTATACAGAGTCATGCGTTGCTGAGATTAAAACAAAATATATATGGTTAACGATCATGTCATTCTACTAGCATTACGCTAAAACAAGCGCATGTGGGCGTGGTTTTACGACCAGCCTCGAAAAAAGCACACGTATACAGTTTGTTCAGCATGACCTCATTTTAAGCCTTTCCTCATCCAAAACTAAAACGAAGCAAAAACCCTTTATTTACTTTATGAAATAGCATTTTTAGACATCATATAAATCATAACACATTAGCACCCAACGTCTATAACTGAACTTTAGGCAATAACAAATCTACTACTTGACACCTGCACCTTATCCACTAAGGGATCGTACTTGCTTGTGTGAACCGCACGTTTGAGATAGGCCGGCCCTGGCTCAGCGAGCCAACTGGGTAAAGATCGGATACTACCCGAGCTTCTAGGGTGGTGGAACAGTCTTTCGTGAGGGGTCTGGTTGGTGGCCGTACATAATAGAGCCCTGATCGAGTTCAGTGCCACAGGCAGCGACCAAGTCCATTTATCTAGGCCCCGGCCGAGGGTCCTGAGGCTTAGCATGACGGCCCTCCATATAATCCCATTGAAGCGTTCGATCTGCCCATTCACCTGGGGTCTGTACGGAGTGGTGTAACTCGAAGCGACATTATTTTGGAGCAAGAAGCTCCTCACTTCCTGGGACAGGAACACTGCACCCCGATCGGTATGCACGTAGGCCGGATACCCAAACATAGAAAACAAATCCTGCAGGCACCGTACGACTGTGGCAGCCGTCATATCCGCGCACGTATAAGCGAAAGGGAATCGCGAGTACTCATCAACGATAGTGAGCAGATAACGAGAGTTACTCGACTCCGGCAGCGGTCCCTTGAAATCCATCGCCAATCTCTCCCACGGTCTAGTAGCCCTAACTAGCGTCCCCATGGGAGGGTTGTAAAAACGCGGTTTGAGTTCCGCACATACAGCGCAGTCGCGGCAGATCCAGCGGATGTCCCCAATCGAGTACGGCAGATTACCACTACGCACAAGATGAGCGAAACGAGTCACCCCAGGATGACACATAGAGTCATGCAAAGCGTGCAGACCCTCCAAAGTTATGATACCCGCGCACTTCGCCGGCCCCGATAAAGCGTCGGCGACTAGGTTATCCTTCCCCGGGCGATATTTGATGGTGTAGCAGAAGTCGGCAAGTTCGATACACCAGCGAGTGATTTTCTCATTCTTAATGCGTTGAGCATGTAAGGTGTCATACATGAACGCCACGCTTTGTTGGTCCGTGATGATTTGGAAGCATCGCCCGAGCAAGTACGGTCGCCATCGCCGAATCGACTCGACGATCGCGTACGCTTCCTTTTCGACAGACGAATGCCTCCGCTCAGCGGAGGTGAGAGTCCGCGAAAAGAAAGCCACAGGGCGCCCCCCCTGGGAGAGTGTCGCCGCTATCGCATGATCCAAGGCATCACTTTCTAAGACGAAAGATTCGCTCTCGTCGATCGTCGCCACAGCGGCGCCAGCGATGTCGGACTTAAGGCCCCTAAAGGCAGCCAAGGCAGCTGGGCTCATGGGGAACGTGTCGCAGGCCACGAGGGGGCGGAGCTTCGCAGAGAAATTTTGCACCCACTTAGAATAATGGGCGAACAGCCCGAGAGCATGCTTCAGCGAAGCCCGATCGCAGGGCGGAGCCATATCGAGCAAAGGCCGCAGTCGCTCCTTATCTGGAGCGACAGAGCCGTGGGTAACGGTGTACCCCAGAAGATCTATCATGCGTAGAGAGTAACGACACTTAGCCTCATTCATGGTTAGGCGATACCTCTGCGCGACCTCGAGGAAGCGCTTCAGATTAGCATCATGATGCCCCTGGTCATGCCCACAAACCGTAAGATTGTCCAGATATACAAAGACATCTGTCAAGTTCTCCTTAGCAACGAGGTCGTCCATAGCCCTCTGAAAACAGGCGACCCCGTTCGTCACCCCAAAAGGTAGTCGGGTGAACTGGTATAACCTTTGACCCGATTCAAAGGCGGTATAGATGCGATCGGCCCTAGAGATGGGGATCTGATGATACGCACTACGCAGATCGAGAGTGCTGTAGACTGAGTACTGGGCCACCTGTCGGACCAGTGCGTTCATCCCCGGTAGGGGGTAGGCATCCAGCTGTGTAAAGCGATTAATCGTCTGTGAATAGTCGATTACCATGCGTCTGCGATGCGCTTCACTTCGCACCACTAAGACCTGGGCCCGCCACGGCGACCTGTTGGGTTCTATGACACCTTCCTTTAAGAGCTGGGCCGTTTCTTCCGCAATGAATTGCGCGAGTAGCGCCGTGATTTCACCGCTACGGGAGTGCAGTCAGTGGTCAGGTTGGTGAACAGCGAAAGGGGCTCAATTTCCATTCTGGCGAGTGCACACACAGCGAGCATGTCAGTCCCACTGATGATACGTCGTGCTTAAGAAAATCGTGTCCTAACAGAATGTCAGCACATAAAGCAGGTAAGACCATGAGATGTACATCTGGAAACATGCGTCCCTTTATCACAAGCTTCAATCGACATTCTCCTTTTGTTCTGAGCCTCAGCCCTTGGGATGCCATAAAGATCCGTCGTGTTGTCCCTAGAACCGGCCACCCATTTCTTTGCACCAGTCTAAGATCAATAAAACTATCCGTAGACCCCGTATCAATTAAAGCCCGTGCAAAAACGCCTTCGATCATGAGTGGAATAATGGCCTGAGCAAGGCCGGAAGATCCGGCAGGTATTGTGCCACCGAGCGAGATGATCGCGCCTCGCGTGTAGATCCCACGCCGGCTGCAGTTTTCCGGTCATTCGAGCAGCCTCCGGAGGGCACTCGTGTCAAACGTATAGTTTGCCGTGCCAGAGCAGGAGCTTGTAATTCGTATGAGCAGCCTTCAGAGGGCGCTCGTGTTACGCGAGAGGGGTCACAGCCAACTGTAGTTTCACGTGCTGAAACAAGAGCTTGTAGTTCGCACGAACTGCCGTCGGATGGCGCTCGTGTCATGCGCATAGTTTCAAAGACATCACGAGACGTTCGGATTCCAGTCAAGGACGGTCACTCCGCGTTCGGTCGCGTTAGCGCCACTTGTTTAGGCGGCCCGATGTACTTCACCAAGGTCGAGCGTGCAGCCAAGGGCCCACGAGGAGGAGCGCCACTCATCAAAGCCGGGTGAGGCGCCCCGCTCCGCGTTCGGTCGTGTTAGCGCCACTTGTTTAGGCGGCCCGATGTACTTCACCAAGGTCGAGCGTGCAGCCAAGGGCCCACGAGGAGCAGCGCCACTCATCAAAGCCGAGTGAGGCGCCCCGCTCCGTGCTCGGTCCATTGGCTCAGCGATAAGCCCATTCAAGGTCGCGCGAGTTCGCGAGCCCCGCGCAGTCTTTCGGCAGACTTTTGCAAAATGTTCTTTTGTCGAACACAAATGGCAAAGCGCTTCCCGAGCCGGACACGCTGACCTGGGATGTTGCCAATTCCCACAGAAGTAACACGTAGCGTTCCGTACAGGCTTTGGCCTAGCCGCCGCAGCAGCCGCCAAGCCAGAATCCGGGTCCTCCTCGGGAGCGGCCAGGGGTTCCGCTAGCGTGGTCGTGTCCGCTCCCGGATCCACGGCGGTAGCTCTCTCCGGTCGTGCGAGTTGAGAAGTCCCCGCAACGACCCGTGTGTGGTCATAGGCATTAGATTGCTCCCGGGCCTCAGGGTATACGTGTGCCAACCGTAGAGCCTCCGTGAATGTCAGGTCAGCTGTCTCTAAAAGTCTTAGCCTGAGAGTAGAAGAGCCGATCCCAGAGACAAAAGCATCTCGGACAAGATCATCCTGGACTTGCTCGTGAGTGCGTACCTCTTGAGCACTGTCCGCAAGTAGACGTCGCAGTTCCTGGGCGAAGTGATCTACCGTCTCAGTGGGCTGTTGACTCCGCGTTGCGAGCAGATGCCTGGAGTACACCACACTCCGTTTTTTAATGTAAATTCGTTTTAGCTCTGCCACAGCGGCATTGTACGTCGTACACTGTTCGATGCTCCTGTAGACGTGATGGTCCACTTTAGTCTGCAGCACGTCCAGTTTCGTTTCAGCAGTGGGAACGGTATCCTGTGCTTTGAACTGGTTCTCCAGTGATTTGAGCCAGTGAGTTAGCTCCGAGCCCGAGTCCACTGCTTGTAGGTCGGCGCTGAACGTCGGTACATGGATCATCTTGTGTCTCGCCATTTCCGTAGATCTGATTGATATTAAGTGTTGTGAAAATTAACCAAGTCCACAACTTTGTCCCATAGGTAGGTTTAATATCAATCAGATCTTTGGCATCATCCTGTAGAATACAATCATGCAATATATATCAGGATCATGGCATCATATAGGAAGGATCGACAATATTTGTCAATGCAAGCAAGCCTACGAATATGAGCGGGTACGTACCATTCAAGACCACATGTCATAGTATAATGTCACAGGAGTGGCTCAGTGTCGCGGTCTTCCGAGGTCTTATAGACGCCCCTCAGTGGTTCAAGTGAGCATCACACCCGGGTTCAACTTTGATACATTTTCACTACATAATGTAAGTACACTTGATGCACGGATACACGTCACGGGATGTGACGTGACACGGGGGAGGAGGCTAGCATGCTGAGCCGGGGGTGAAGGACGTGCTGTTGTGACCTCTCGAACATGGCCTTATTATCTGATACCCAAGTAGTGACTGGTTTGCTTTATACTGAAATAACCAATTGAGCATTTGATGTTGTAGAATCCTTGAAAGAGCTCAACGTGACAAGTTTTACCTTATGTTATTGTTGCGGATTTGAGAATCCTGTAATTGTTGTAAATATGCCCCTCTAGTGATTCTTGTAAATACCTCCGTTTTGTGTGTAAAGGTCAAAGGTCGTCCCCTTAGTTAATCCATCGCATGCACGTAGAAAATCATATACCCTTCTAAATAGTTATTTCCTTATTATGTGTATTAGCTTAAGGCTCTGTTTCCCACTAGTTGACTCTGCATTGCACCAAATGACATAAGATAGTTCCCTTTTCAAATCCGCCAATCATCTCTTCGAAGTGTCAGTGCATTGGGCGGTTTTCTTCACCCCAACCTCCATTACGCACGCGGTCAGCTCGGAGAAGAAAGGCGTGTCTCCACCTCGTCATGAGAAGGAGTGAGCCAGCCCCCGATCGACCAACCAAGGATGAGGGGTTTGGCCTGAGAGGGCGGAGAGAGAGCGTTCGAGGAGGTTCGCGAAAGTTCCATGGGCTGGTTTGCCATTATATAACCCGTCGCCCGGAGCCTCCCACCGCAGTCCACCGGAGCCCAGTTGAGTCCAGTCCAGTTAAGGAGGAGCTGTGAGTCCAGTTGGAGCAGATAACCGAGGAAGCCCCCACAGCAGATGAGTAAGGAATCCACCGCAGCTGAATCCACCGCAGCTGAACCAACCGCAGCTGAGTCCACCGCAGAAAATAATTATTATTAGTAATAAATCCTGTTATTTCCTACTTTTGCCTTCTTCTTCTTCCTCGTCCGATCGTCTTTGTGATTTCCCCATTGAATACCTGTGGCACGATTTGGCCAACGAATAGGATCGGGTCTAGTTTTTGTTAATGGTTCGAGCCGCGGGCTGCTAATCCGCTCGGCAAATAACATCTTGTCCGCGGTCTCGAACGAGGTTGCTCACCTGCCTCGTGGAGGGAGCTGGGCAGCTTCAGGACTCACGTCGGTCAGTCGCAGACAAGGGGATTCATCCCCCCTTGGTAAGGGGAAAAAGGGGCCGACGTTGAGATCCACAACAATTGGTGTCAGGAGCGAGATTCGGACCTGAAGTGCGCTTAGCGCACTCAAAATTACGAGTGGTCGAAATTTTATTTTAACATCTAAATGAAATCGTGCCATGGATAATCAAGGCGATCAGGTGCCGGTGGGGGAGATAGAAGGGGTAGAGTCGACCCAGGATCCCAGGGAAATGTATATGGGGGAGAGGGAGGAGGTGAGCAATGAGGATGTGGTTGCAGAGGTTTCAGGCGCACAAGATGGCGCCCTCGCGCACGAGGTTGCAGCGGCACCAAATGTCGCTGCGCCCGTGACCATAGCAGCGCCGCCGATGGACTGGGGCCTATTCATGCTGCAAATGCAGGCCTCATAGAAGAGAACAGGCGGCTGGGAAGCCAAATTAAGGGGATGGAAAGCAGAATGAGGAACGAAGTGAGGGGTACCAGTGAGTGATTTGGGGCAATGAGGGACGAAGCGAGGGGTACCAGTGAGCAATTGAGAGATGGGTTAAGTAATATGGGAAATCGAATCGGGGGGCTAGAAGCCAAATTTGAGGGTTTAGACAGTAAATTTGAGGGTTTAGACAATAAATTTGAGGGTTTAGACATTAAATTTGAGGATTTAGACAACAAATTTGAGGGGTTAGACAACGGGATGAAAGGGGTGAAGAATGGGTTAATGGGGTTAGAAAACACCATGGAAGGCAAATTGAGGGAAATAGGGGAGCAATCCACCTGGGAAATTAAACAAATGGGAGATCAGATAGAGGAGGGTGAAAATCGGGTTGGAAAGTAAATTGGATGCCCAGAGGAATGATTTGGAACAGATGAGGGCAGCATCTACCAAAGAGATGGGAGAAATGGGGGAGGAGATCAGACGAGGTGTGGGCGAGGAGGTCGCAGGGGTACGCGAAGAGGTAAAGCGAGGTGAGGAGCGTATGGAGAAAGAGGTGAGAAATAGTACGGCTAGGTTACAGTGGGGCATAGAAGACCTGACAAGGGGAGTAGAGCAGCTGACGGTGGGACAAAAGGAATTAGGGGAGCAAGTGGAGAAGAACACTGCGGTAATCGGGGGGTTGAAGGCGACTCAGAAGGAGATAAAAAGGAACTCCTAGTGACAAAGAGGGAATGTCAGATGGTACATGAGGGGTTGACAAAGAGGTTGGACGAGGTGATAGAGGCAATGGAGACGAAAGAACGGGAAGTAAGGACGCACATAGAAACGACCAAGGTGGCATTAGAGGAAGAAATTGAGGGGGCGCACCGGGAAATAAAAGAGGTAAAGCAAAAATTAGAGGAAGTGGAAGAGGGGGTGAGTGAAATGAAGAAGAGACAGAGGGAAACTCAGAGGGAGATAAAGGAGGAAGTGATGGAATATGTACAAGGTCTGTGCTCAAATCGTGATGATGTGCTTACTGACCAAATAAAGAGTTTGCAGGTGGCGGAGGAGGAGCGAAGACGAGGTGCCGAGGTGAGTGGCGATATACTCGGAAATGTATATGGTGTGAGGGGAAATTCAGTCAGCTTGGGTGTTGGTTTAGACCCGGGTGTTCGTGAGGGACCAATGGTGAGGTGTATGACTGGTCCGGAGTGTATGAAAAGACGAGGTGTGCAAGGAGGTCCGACTATGGGGAGTGAGAGGGGGTATTGGTGAGCAAGGGTGTGCGGGTATGGAGTGGGTAGCGGGTTGCGGAAGGGTGACCCAGGCATCGACACCAAGAGGGGTAGTGTTTGGAGGAACGGGGGATGCACGGGAGCCCCCTGGGAATAGTGTACTGTGGGGACCCGAATGGTTTGGTCCCGCGCTGATCCCGCAAGGAGTGATGCACGGGGTCTGGTCTTCGGGTGCCCACAAGGTCCCACTCACGCCGTATGATGGCAAGAGTGATCTGAGGGCGTACCTGGCGCAGTTTGAATACGTGTGTAGAGGCAACGGTTGGAATCCGGATGAAGGTGGAGACCTGGAGAACATGGTCCAGAGGCTGGTGGATCGGCGCCTGGCGGGACCTGGACCATGGCAGGCGGGACCTGGACCATGGCAGGCGGCCCCGGCGGTGGCACCGGTAGTCCACGACAAAGTACACCAATTCGGACATTCATGGGGGGAAATTTGGAATACCGGAGGCAAGCACCTTACCAGGTGAGGTGCTATAATTGTGCTCGGCTGGGTCACCATGCGTGGGAGTGTCGAGCTCCGCGCCGGGACAGTCCCCGCCAGCCGATGCCCTCAACTCCGCCCCGTATCGATCGGCCTAGCCGACCTTAGACACCCCCCCCCCCCCGCCAGGGCCCGGGAAACTAGAACGTGCCGGGCATGCAGGGGGGTGTTCGGCAGTAGGGGATGGAGAAAAGCCCTCATTGACACGACAGGTCATTCATTGTGGCCAAATTGGTGCTGGTAGTTTAACAATTCGATGCAAAATTGCCGGCGTGGGGGTAGACGCCGTTGTGGACACGGGAGCCAGCGCCACGATCATCAGCCCCGTGATCCTTAATTCGAGTGCAGACGGCTGGGATCAAATCCAGCGTCTGGAAAATCATAGTTTGCAGCTGGCTACCGGGGCAACGGCTCCGATCATAGGGCGTGGTTTTGTGACCCTCAAGTTGGGATCGGTAAAGAAGGAGATAGAGGTTTGGGTGGCAGAGGTGTGCGACCCATGCTTAATAGGGTTGGATTTGTTGACTGCCAGCGGTTGTAAAATCGACTTGTGCCGGGGGATCCTGCAAGTGGGAATGGAAGAGCTACCATTGGAGGGGGTGAGCACGACCGAGAGGGTGGAGCTGAAGGCTCCTGATGCCGTGACCATCCCTCCGGGGGCCGAGGCCATAGTGACGGCCCGATGGTCAGCTCGCCCGACATGGCAGGAGTCCTGCGGCCTGGTCGAACCGGTGGCAGCGCGATCCATACCTGGTTTAATCGTGGGCCGCACCCTTGTAAAAAAGGACCGGACGGTGGTGGCCGTTCGAGTAATTAATATTAGTACAGAACCACGCACTATAGTGAGGGGCACGAAGGTAGCTGGCTGCACCCCAGTTAGAGAAGTCGCGTCAGTGAGGGGCGAGAACGTCCAGCCGAGCCGGCCCCAGGGGGGGCCTTCAATAAATAGTAGGAATTGGCCCGATCCTATTTGCAAGATGGTAAATCGTCATAGTGTAGAGTTGGGAGGTACTTAGAGGGAGGCCTTACACAAACTGATTGGATCCCATTTGGATCTCTTCTCCTTGTCCCCCGAGGATATTGGACATACGGACCTGGTGAAACATCAGATCCACACCGGTGAGGCCCGGCCTATTCGTCATCCCGCCCGACGACTCCTTTGGAGCAAGAGGGCGGAAGCTGACGAGCAGGTTGAAAAGATGCTCGATGCAGGCGTAATCGAGCCCTCGGGAAGTCGTTGGATGTCACCTGTTGTGCTGGTTAAAAAGAAAGATGGGACCACGCGGTTCTGCGTGGACTATCGCCAGCTAAACAACGTGACACTCAAGGACTCATATCCCCTGCCAAGAATTGATGACACCCTCGATGCCGTTGCTGGTTCAAATTGGTTTTCAACTTTAGACCTCAAGAGTGGGTATTGGCAGGTGGAGATGGATAGGACAGGGAAGGAGAAAACGGCATTTTCCACAGGTAAGGGGCTGTATCAGTTCACTGTGATGCCGTTTGGTTTGTGTAACGCCCCCGCCACCTTTGAGCGATTAATGGAACATGTACTAGGCGGCATGCCATGGCAATCATGCCTGGTATACCTGGATGATGTCCTAGTACATGCCAAGACCTTCCCCCAGGCTTTAGCTAATTTGGACCAGGTGTTTGGGTGCCTCAGACAGGCAGGGTTGAAGCTGAGCCCGAGTAAGTGCACCGTGTTTGCAAGAAAGGTGGCCTATTTAGGTCACGTTATCGGTCGCGAGGGGGTAAAAACAGACCCAGGCAAAATTACAGCGGTAGAGGAGTGGCCCGCACCACGTACCATCAAGGAGGTGCGGGGATTTTTGGGACTCTGCTCCTACTACCGGCGCTTTGTGGCGAAATTTGCGGAGTTGGCCCATCCCCTCCACCGGCTTACGGAGAAGGGGACGCGATTTAATTGGACAAGGGAGTGCCAAGAGGCCTTCATAAAATTGAAGGGGTGTTTGACATCCGCACCCCTTCTAGCTTACCCCACTAGTGACGGGACATTTACCCTGGACACGGATGCAAGCCAGGAAGGATTGGGCGCAGTTTTGTCTCAGACACAGGAGGGCGTGGAGAGAGTGATTGGTTATTATAGTCGGGCCTTAAGTAGGCCCGAACGAAATTATTGCGTAACCCGCAAGGAATTATTGGCTATGCTGGCTGCCATGAACCATTTCCCGGAAATTTTTGGTTCGAACTGACCATTCCTCCTTGCAATGGCTCCTTCGGTTCAAGGAACCGGAGGGCCAAATTGCAAGGTGGTTGGAAACGTTGCAGCAGTACGATTTTATTGTGACCCATAGGGTCGGGAAGGCCCATGGTAATGCTGACGCACTCTCTCGGCGTCCTTGTCTGGGGGAAAACTGTAAATTTTGTGCGAGACACGAGGAGAGGGAGCAATTGGGCGATCCTGCCCCGATTCTCGTCGTCCGGGCAACCCGGGTGAGAGGGCCAATTTTGCCAGTAACCGCGGATGAAGAATTTGGAAATTTGGCATGGAGCACGGCCCAGCAGGAGGATCCCGTCCTGGGGCCGGTGTTCAAATGGGTCAAATTGGGGCAAAGACGAAAGGGGGAAGAGGTCACCCCCCTCAGGGCGCAAACCAAGGCGTATTGGGCTCAGTGGCAGACCCTGGAATTGAAGGATAACATCTTATATCGCAAGTGGGTGGAGGTTCCCTCTGAGAGAACTTCCTGGCTGGTGATAGTCCCTGACAAATTTAAGAACGTCATATTACAACAGGTGCATGGTACCCGCTCGGGCGACCATTTGGGCAGGACAAAGACTACATCTCGGGTCCGCCGGAGGTTCTATTGGGTAAATATGGGGCGCGACATACAGGACTGGTGTCGGAGATGCGACGCCTGTTCTGCCAAAAAGGGACCAGTACGGAGGATGACGGCCCCCCTTCAATTACACCAGGTAGGGGCCCCCCTTGAGCGGGTGGCTATGGACATCCTAGGACCACTACCCCGCACCCACCAAGGTAATAAGTACATCGTTGTTGTAATGGACTATTTCACCAAGTGGCCGGAGGGCTACGCCCTCCCCAACCAAGAAGCCGGGGTTGTAGCGCAGGCCTTCGTGGAAGGATTTGTATGTTGGCACGGGATTCCACAGGAGCTGCACACCGATCAGGGACGAAATTTTGAGAGCCAATTGCTAAAAGATGTGTGCAGACTCATGTCAATTCGGAAGACACGGACCACGCCTTTGCGGCCACAATCTGACAGGATGGTGGAAAGATTCAATCGAACATTGATCCAACAACTGGCATTGTTCACCACCACCCGTCAGGATGACTGGGACGAACATCTCCCGTACTTGTTGATGGCCTACCGAATTAGCCAGCACGGAGCCAGCGCATGCCGTCCAGCGGTGCTCATGTATGGGCAGGAGTTGCGGGCTCCCGCCGACTTGCTATGCGATCCCGTGCCAGACACTACAGATACACCGCCGTGGGAGGGTTACGCACGTCACCTGGAGGAAGGCATGGAGAGGGTCCATGCCTTCGCCCGCCGCCAGCTCCATCTGGCGGGGGCCAAGATGAAGCGCAGGTACGACCACCGGAGCCAGGGGAGTCAGTCCACTCCGGGGATGAAGATTTGGTTCTTTAATCCCCGGAGGCGGAAGGGTAGGTGCCCAAAACTCACCTCCCCCTGGCAAGGCCCGGGAGTCGTCCTGTCGCAAGTCTGTGACGTGGTCGTAAAGATCAAGATGGGATCACGGGCCCTCCCTCGGATCGTCTATGCCGACCGGATAAGATCTTATGCCGGCGAGCAGGTGCCCTCGTGGATCGCCTCGACTCTAGATGCCGAGGCAGGACCCAGTACCTCTTGCGAAGGGGGCTCGTAGTGTCAGAGGACTGGGGGGTGATAGTGGGACATGCCCGATGTGGTGGGATGGCAACTCTGCCATCCCTCACATCAAACGGGGCACATGAGCACTAGTTATGGGGTTATGGCAGTGAAAACTAGCCCGGGAGGGTGAGGATAAAATGATAGGAATCTAGAGAAGATTGACCATAGGTAACTGGAGATTTAAGTTGCGACATTATACCTGTAGTGGGGACGTAGAGAGTAGGGTAGTTGGATTATAACGACGAGGGAGCGCAATAGTATAAGGGGCGACTGGGAAGCGCGAGTTTCAGAGGGGAGTAGTTAGACCAGATGGTGCCGTGTGGATTGTATTGAGCGTGGAAGTGTATGGAGCAGTGCATGAGGAACAATTGTGGTTGTGCATTGTATTGAATGATTGAAGAAGCCTGGGAGGAAGGAGGGTGCAGGAAGCACCAGGTGTGATGGCACAGGTGTGCAAATACAGGTGTATGGAGAATGGTTGTGTGGAATACATGGAGTATGGAATATATGGAGTATGGAATGGATGGGGCAGAGTGATTATGGTGGAAACTGTGGAGTGGAGTGGATGGTGCGAAGGTGTGAATGGGGGAAAAGTGGACCCCTATCACGAATACCCGGGGAGGGTAGTTTAAGAGTTAGGTAGAGGGAAAAGGTAAATTGTGGTTGGATATTGGCATCTGTGGTGCGTGTGGAAGAATGGCGTTTGGATGGGTGCATTAGTGACGTGGAAATGGCTGGGCGTGTGGCCTGTTAGTGTGTGTAGTTAAATGGGCACTCCACCACTGTGAGGATGTCGGCCAGGTGAGGCCGCAGGTGGGCTCTGGGAGCCGTTAGAGTTGTTGTGGATGGGGCCCGAGGATCCGGAGGACGGACCCGGGTAGCCCAGTGCCAGAGAGGGCACCGAGTGGGGAGAGCGCCTTCCCCAGTTAGATAGATTAGGGCAAGGAGCAGGTAAGCTCGGAGGCAACTGCAGTGGTGGAGGTGTGCAGGTGGGTCGACCTGCTGGGAGAGCCACACGACCCAGTCCTGAAATTGTGCAAAGGCACAGGGAGTTGAATCGGGGGAGTGAGACCCCAAATTGAGGAAGCACCACAGTTTGGGCAATGGGAATTTGGTTCTTAAAACCGCATAGAGTAAGATGGCCAATGGATTGGCAGGGAAAGACCCCGGGTAGTGTAAAGTGTGTTAATGTCATTTAGAGGATAGTTAGGATTAAGAATCTCCTCGCACCATCTACATCCACTCACCTGGGGTGACAGGACTCCACACCATGCCATGGTTTGTTGTTTTTATTTTTTCTGTGCAAATGTTTTGGATTGTGAGACGCATCATGACGTGCGTGTGACATTGTGCTGATGTTCCATCTCTCCCTCCTTATGAGGATTGATGATGAATTGGTGATGGCAAATTTTGGATTAGTGTGATTGTAACGAATTTGGAGTAGGGGAGATATGGGGAAGACGAGACGTAGTGACGGATTTGTAAATGTGTAGATTTTTGTAAATATGGGGTAAGGGCAAGGGTAGAGTAGGTAACAGGGGGGGTGACGTACGGTAGGGACGAGCTTTTCTCCACTCAGTCTCCAGATGCACTTCACTCTGCATTGCCTTCGTTGATGTGTACCCTTGTGACCTTACCCCTCACTCACCTGTCTTCTCTGTCTTCCTTCCCCAACCCGAGGATCGTGCTCTCTGGGCACGGAGGGGAGCGTGCGGGGGGGCCGCGTCGGTGTGCCCGAATCCTCGCAACCAGCTGCCTGCATCCACGCACCACTTATGGACCACATGTCTGTGGCTGAGCACCACTCATGGACCCCACGGGTTGGGGGATGGCCCCTCTGCTGGGACCGGCCACGATGGCCCAAGATCTTGCTTGCGGACCCGGTGAGGTGGCACCAAGCCCACAGGTGAACCACCCATAGTCAGCCCCTGTGGGCCATAAATAAAAACGGACACGTTTTGTGCATTTTTCAGTTTTATTATCCACCGAATAGGCTGCAAGAAAGACAACATCTGGAAGAACAATGGCCAGCAGAGGGAGCCGAAGAGGAAGACCACCAACAGGGTTTTGGTTTTTATTTATAACTATGGTTATAACTATTTTGGTTTTATTTATAACTATTTATAACTGTGCACTCCGGTGCTTTATGGTGCTCTTTATTGGTGCTGGTGTGTCGATGCAGCGCAGGCTGTCTACTCCCCCCCCCCCCCAAAAGAAAAATCACAGGTCCTGGGTTGCAGTGTAAATACAATCAGCGTCACTTGTAAATAATGCTCCCCACCGTCATGTTTAGTTTGAGAATAAATTCCGTAATTCGGTTATCCTGTGGGCGTGAATCTGTTAGGTAGGGTGCAATGCAGCAGAGGGACATACTTATTTGTGTTTTAAAACTGTCGCACTCAGGGTCAGGTTAATTGTAGAGGGAATTACACCTACGTGCCACACTAAGTTAAAGTTTTATAGGCCCGGGACGTGCCTGGAGGATGAGGGTGCAGTGTTGTGAATTTGAGAATCCTGTAATTGTTGTAAATATGCCCCTCTCGTGATTCTTGTAAATACCTCCGTTTTGTGTGTAAAGGTCAAAGGTCGTCCCCTTAGTTAATCCATCGCATGCACGTAGAAAATCATATACCCTTCTAAATAGTTATTTCCTTATTATGTGTATTAGCTTAAGGCTCTGTTTCCCACTAGTTGACTCTGCATTGCACAAAATGACATAAGATAGTTCCCTTTTCAAATCCCCCAATCATCTCTTCGAAGTGTCAGTGCATTGGGCGGTTTTCTTCACCCCAACCTCCATCACGCACGCGGTCAGCTCGGAGAAGAAAGGTGTGTCTCCACCTCGTCATGAGAAGGAGGAGTGAGCCAGCCCCCGATCAACCAACCAAGGATGAGGAGTTTGGCCTGAGAGGGCGGAGAGAGAGCATTCGAGGAGGTTCGCGAAAGTTCCATGGGCTGGTTTGCCATTATATAACCCATCGCCCGGAGCCTCCCACCGCAGTCCACCGGAGCCCAGTTGAGTCCAGTCCAGTTAAGGATGAGCTGCGAGTCCAGTTGGAGCAGATAACCGAGGAAGCCCCCACAGCAGATGAGTAAGGAATCCACCGCAGCTGAATCCACCGCAGCTGAATCCACCGCAGCTGAACCAACCGCAGCTGAGTCCACCGCAGCTGGGTGGAGTTGAGCTTTAACAGCGGATCGACCCGCGGCCGCGAAGCAACGCCACCGTGCGAACGAAAGTGTGGAAAGTCGGCGGCTGCTCACTCCCGGCCCGGCCGTTCTCCTGCGTCCAGCTGAACCTTCCAGCCCTGTGGTCCCACCTCCTCATCCGTCCAGCCATCCACCTCCTGCCATTCCTGTCATCCTCCCCGTGTAAGTCTGACTGTCGTCTGTTTGTCCGTGTTGTCCCTGGGAATAAGTAAGACTGTATAGATAAGTAGAATTGCACTGTGTCTTCTCCTTCTGTCATTATTTTCGTTTCTTTCCTCCTCCTTGGTTTCTTTGGTCTTGTAAATATTAGTAATAAATCCTGTTATTTCCTACTTTTGCCTACTTCTTCTTCCTCGTCCGATCGTCTTTGTGATTTCCCCATTGAATACCTGTGGCACGATTTGGCCAACGAATAGGATCAGGTCTAGTTTTTGTTAATGGTTCGAGCCGCGGGCTGCTAATCCGCTCGGCAAATAACATCTTGTCCGCGGTCTCGAACGAGGTTGCTCACCTGCCTCGTGGAGGTAGCTGGGCAGCTTCAGGACTCACGTCGGTCAGTCGCAGACAAGGGGATTCATCCCCCCTTGGTAAGGGGGAAAAGGGGCCGACGTTGAGATCCGCAACATTATGTGTGTTATGGCTAATTTTTATTTCAATTGATGACGTGTTGGTGTGGATACTTTGCGTTGCCGGAAGTGAGGGAGCGTGGGTGCTTTACGGCACGAGGAGAGATGCCATGTTGGACAAGCATGTGTAAGCCATGGAATACACGTCCTCTTGAGTTTACTTAACTGAAGTTGTTCGAGTCGGTTTTAACACCATAACATTGGTGAAGATGATGGTTGATGTTTCGCTTTCACGAAGAAACACAGCAAAAGATGATATGAAGAAACAACCTAAAGGCTCCTTTCACTGCGGTTATGTCTGGGCGCATGGCATAGGTAGAGCGTCACCTCTATGAAGACGCTAAAAAAGCTAAAAAGAAGATGAAGAGGATCACTCCTCCATATTCAGCGAAGCGACAGGTGGAATTTGCTAGCGACGGGTGCTACTTTGATAGAGACCTGCGGTGCTGGCATTTTTTAATGTCAACTACAATGATGGATTTCTTGACGTTGCTGATGCTTGTAAGTAATTGCTGATAAGTCTGTGGTTAAGGGGATCTGCTTTAGCACCTTGTTTGTGTAATAGGGATTTTGGCTGACTTCCAAGACACAGCTTCAATGAACACGAAGCTTCAACTTCCTTATCCATCAGAGTAGAAAAATGCACAATTTCTAACATGTCTTGCACAACATTGTATATAATCACAGATTGTGCTTGGATTCTGCACGCATATATATATATGTGTACATATTAACCAATTTAAACCCAGATTTTATTGGTGGGATCACAGAAACTAAAGTAACTGCCCAGGGAGGAACTGCGTAAGATGGTAAGAGTGAGCAATAAAGTTATCAGCTGTCAACCTGCTTCCCAAGGTGGCAGATGGGTTCACAGTTGGAAGCCAAATTACCAGGCTCAGCAAAAATGACGATGCCATTGCTGAAAACTAAAATAGACAACCATTATTACAGAAAAAACTAGAACGGCAATCAGTAGAGTGCATAACTACACCATGTCTACGTTCTGAATCCACTGATAGGCCGGATTATGGATATGGAGCTCAACCAAAAATCTAATTGGCTTGTTCTTGTCACCTACCCAACTCATCCACCAAGTTTAGTCGTAATTCGTCCATAACTTTTTGAGATATCGTGTTATATATCGCTTTTCACCCGTTCTCTCAATGGTGAAAAATCACTTCAAAATTAAATAATTCTCGTATCCAAATCCAGATTCAGATCTTCACCAAAATCGAATCGATTCGTCCTTGTCACACACCCAACCGGTCCACCAAGTTTAGTTATAACTCGTCCATAATTTTTTGAGATATCCTGCTATGTATCGTTTTTGGCACGATCTCTCAATGGTGAAGAATCACTGAAAATAAATTCTATTAGCCGGATCCGAATCCGGGTCTTCATCTAAATCTAATAATTTCGTCCTTGTCACACGCTACATCTCTGCCAAATTTCGTCTGAATCCGGCCACAACTTTTTGAGATATTTTGTTCACAAACAGACAGACAAACACACAGGGGTGAAAACATAACCTCCATCCACCTTTGGCGGCAGAGGTAAAAATACCAAATACTATACTGTATATACTGTTGCGGATCTCCGACGTCGGCTCTCCCCTTATCAAGGGGGGGTTAATCCCCTTGTCCTCTTGTCTGGCCGACGCGAGTCCTGGAAGTTATAGCATCCTTCCCGGCGCGGCGTTAGGTAGGGTTTGTTAGGCCTAGGGGTTCGCTACTACCTAATTACTAACGCCGACCAGAAACGAGGGAACAACTCCCGCTGAATCACGGATATGGATGAAAAATGCCGAGCGGATAGCAATCCGCGATCCGAGCTGTTAACAAATGACGAGACCCGATTATAGCGGTTGTGATCGTGCCACGGTTACCCAATTGGAGAAAAGACTGATGCGATTGGATGGAGAGGAAACCAAGAAAATAGGAAGAACAAAGAAATTTATTACAAATGTACAAGAAGGAGAAGAGGAAACGAAAAAAATGTACAGGAAAGAAAGAGGAAGGAGAAGTACACAGGGTAGTCTTAATTACAGGCTTAACTTATTCCCTGGACAAACGGGCCCGTCTCACACACAGTCACTCACATGGGGATTGTAGAGGAACAGGTTGATGGTCACCAGCGCGTCCAGACTCCAGTCCGGCTCCGGTCCAGGCGATGGATAACCCGGCAGGCAGCTCTTCACAGTGTAACACGAACGGACAATTATATCATGGGGGGAAGGCTGGTATCCTGGTGGCGAACGTAATATTTGTACGACTCGTGCCAAATGCCCCCTCTCCAATGTCCTGTACGCAAGCGCCAATTGTGCAAGTCCTTTCAAGCCTTTCAAATCGCACCGGACCTTACACTCGCGAGTTCTCCGGGTAAGTTCTCTCATCAGCGCCAGCGAGTAAGTCGTTTCACAAGCGCATATACCCACGAGTCCTTATTAGCTCGAGCTCCTCTTCATAAGTCCTCTTAAATGTGCGCTCTCCCAATAAGTCCTGTAAAAGGGCTTTTATAAGTCAAGCCAGCGATCGCTCCGGCAGCCCCAACCACGCCCTGTCAGGCGATGTCACTCCAGCCCTGGTTGACTGGTTATAGCTTACCGGCCCCGCCCTGACGGCTGGGTGACGTGGCCACACCTTCTCCCTGGCGCTCCGCCCCCTTTTTCCAGGCTTCACCTCGTGGCTTATGGCGGTGTTGAGCAAGCTCACGGGCAGCGAAGGCTGCTGCTGCTGGCCAAGGAGCGTACCAAATTGGGAGGGGCCATGGGGCACAGACTGGGGAGAACGCTTAATGGCGTCGCTTGGAGGGAGGCTGCAAAATGAACGAAAGGGCCTACTCTTATTTGATTGACGCAACGCAGATTCAACTATTGGGAAATGGCCTTATCTAAACACAGACTAAGGAATAACTGATGTCCTATGGTGACCTACGTGTTGCTTGTGGCCTATCTATGGGGTGCTACCTTTAACCTTTAATGATGTGATATTTACAACAAGTGTGGGTTCTCAAAACCGCAACAATATATATTAAGCCTGGTGTTGGCTTAGCGGTTAGGGTGTCGACTTGGAATCCGAGGATCCTGGGATCGAATCCCGGCCGATCGCTGAATTAACACCAGGGGGGTTGAGTCAGCCTGTCATCCTTCTGAGGTCGGCAAATTGAGTACCAGCTCACTGGTAATTCCCTGTGTGTTGCAAGAGGCGACCAACAGGGTTGGTGGCAGGAAGGGCATCCGGCCATAAAACATTGCTTCAAAAAGGGGACCATGGTGCTCGAAAAAGGCCAACCCCTGCTCTGCGGGGAAAAATGGCCTCTAAAGGTGGTTCTTCATACATACATACATACATACATGTATATATATATATATATATATATATATATATATATATATATATATATATACATATATATATAAATATATATATATATATATATATATATATATATATACATACATACATATATATATATATATATATATATATATATATACAGACTTGGTATTTAATATGGAATATTTTTTTTTTCTTGACTTGGGTTTACTTTCTTAACTCAGTATATCAATCTGGTGAGTTTCTTTTACACTTTGGTGATTTATTTGTTTGAAAGAACCATGTCACTGATTGTCTGTCGCAGCAAGAAGTCAACAACAGGATTATATCACAGATGGCGTGGCAAAATGTACGGACAGGTGCATTTGATGATTGGCTTCACAGTCGGGTATACAAGGGTTGTTGCGTTCTGTATTAGTGGAAAACAACTGCTGCACGTCTACAAAGGTTATTGCCGCTTCCTCTGGAGATGGTCCGTCTACTCGACAATGCTGTTTGTCATGGAGTGGTGGCTTTACGAAATTACAGCATGAAACAGCGTGCTATTGCTCGGCAGTATGGGATCACTCAAGGTCAGATGTCAAAGATCCTGAAACGAAATGCTCAGAGGGGTGTCCCTACTCCAATACCGAGGCCAGGACGTCCCCGCAGAACCACAAGGAGGGATGATCGCCAGCTGCACCGGTTAGTTCGCAATGGCCGTACCAAGTCAGCTAATCGGCTTAGGGCTGAGTGGCAGCAACTGACAAATGTGCCTGTATCCAGAAGGCGAGTCAACCAACGACTGGTTCAAGCAAGCTATCGTGCCAGGCATCCCCTGAGAAAGCCACGCTTGACCAGACAACACAGCCAGCGCCGATTGCAGTGGGCCAGAGAGCACCATCAATAGCAGCCAGGACACTGGAATCACGTGACCTTCAGTGACGAGTCTAGATTTCTGGTCTATCGTCAAGATGGCGCATCTGGGTGCGCAGACAAGTGCATGAAGCCTACAGCAAAGATTGTATAGTGCCAAGAGTCCAAGCTGGAGGTGGTGGGGTGACCGTTTGGGCTGCTTTTCATGCAGGGGGCAAAACTGACCTGGTTGTTCTGAATGGAAACCTGAACCAGTTCAAGTACAGGGCCATTCTGGAAGAAACATTGCTTCCATTTGCTCGTGCAGCCTTTCGAGGAAACTTTGTCTTCCAAGATGACAATGCATGGCCTCATCGTGCTCGCATGATCCAACACTTTCTTGCTGACCATGGTGGAGAGCATATGGAGTGGCCTGCCATGTCCTCGGATATGAATCCGATAGAGAACTTGTGGGCAGAATTAACGCGTCAAATCGACCACTTGGACCAGCAGCCGACCTCTGTGCGTGAATTGCAGCAGGCTATTGTAACTGCATGGCAAGCGATTCCTGTCCAAACCTTGGCAAATCTCGTGAACAGCATGCCTCAACGTGTACGTGCTCTCCTGAATGCTTGTGGGGGTTACACGAAGTACTGAACTGTAATTTTACTGTCGGTAATCCCAGTCGTAATTAAAGTTTTGTTTTTGTTAAAAAATTTTTTGGCTAATGTGCAAAATAAAGAGCTACTTCTGGAAAACGCACTGAAGTTTAACACAGTACTGTCCATGAATTGAGTTCGATATCAGTTTATATCACTTTCAAGGATCAATTTATTTGTTTCGAAACGTCAAATGTGGTTTTTGTTTCTTTTAAAGGTCACCTTAACAAAATCTAGAATAATTTCAACATAATTCCAATGAACTTTTGATTCTAAGACATCTTGAAAAGTAAGTTCACCCCCACAAAAAAAATATTCCATATTAAATGCCAAGTCTGTATCTATAAATATATATATATATATAAATATATATTGTTGCGGTTTTGCGAATAGAGGATGACCCCCCTCGTATGTAGTTGCACCACAACATATAGCCTCGCTTAGTTGTTATTTCTTAGTAAATGTTAAGCATAGTCTCCTTTCCTGTGTTAGTATGCGTTGAGCAGGCCAGTAAGTGTGGGCCTCGATTGGGCTAGAATGCCACGTGCTGGGCCTGGAACAAGTCTGGAAGGCCCAAGGGAGGAGCTGCAGGGGAGTGGCCGGTAAGCGGCGAGCAGCCAATCGGAGCTCAAGGTGAGTGGCTAACAACAGCAGCCAGAGGAGGGGCTTGGAACATTCGGGTAAGACTCTGGGACGGGGATATAAAACCCTGCCCCAGGCCCCCCGCAGCAGTGACCGAGAGAGAGTGACTCAGAGAGAGTGAGCAGTGAGAGTCGGAGCTTCAGAGAGTCAGAGTGTGCCCTAGAAGTCGTGTGGTTGAGTAAGAAGTCAGAGTGTCGGAGAGTCAGAGCCCCAGTCAGAGTTTCTGTCCGAGGTCTGTGAACGAACGCTCTCCGCCCCCAGCTCTCCCTGTGCCCTGCGCTCTGCGGCTGTTAATCGCGCTTGCGGGGATGATCTCTGCCGGGGCCACAGACGCCAACGAGCTCCCTGCACACGTGCCGCGAACACTTTGAGGGCCACGCCCGGCGAGCTGCCCGGAGCGAACGGCGCCAAGGCGCGTTTGGAGCGCGTACTTTTCCTTCCTCCTTTTTCCCGCGTGAGTGAGTGGGCCCTTGTCCGGGGATTAAGTAAGACTGATTAAGTATCTGCTCTGTGTCTCTTTACCTTGATCCCTGTATTGTAAATTGTAAATAAACCTGTGTTATTCCTTCCATTTGACCGTACACGTCATTTCACACCATTGGCCGAGCATCGCACGAATAAAACCGCTCAATCAGGTTCAATAGCAATTAATGGCACGAGTCACGTGACATGCGAACCGCTCGGCGTATCAGATTAGCGTGACCCGTGTGAGGTCCAGTCCCCGTTCTCATGGCGGCGTGTGTATCGAAGGTACTTAGGGAATCGACCAGATACCCTTCCGCATGCTCGCTACGGGGGTGGCGGCTCGGCCTCGTGGACTCGGAGCTCGAAGGGGGAAAAGGGTTTAACCCCCCTCTGTACGTCGACGGGCTTGAGAGATCCGCAACAATATATATATATATATATATATATATATATATATATATATATATATATATATATATATATATATATATATATATATATATATATATATATATATATATATATATATATATACAATATATATATATATATATATATATATATATATACAGTATATATATATATATATATATATATATATATATATATATATATATATACAGTATATATATATATACAGTATATATATATATATATATATATATATATATATATATATATATATATATATATATATATACAGTATATATATATATATATATATATATATATATATATATATATATATATATATATATATATATATATATATATATATATATATATATATATATATATATATATATATATATATACAGTATATATATATATATATATATATATATACACAAAGAATTAAGTTAAGCACCCCCCCCGTTTTTTTACAACCTCGCACATTACAAGTTTGTTGTCGTCAAAACAGTGTAATATACCCATGATATTGCTATATTTTCTGGAGAAGTGATATTATGGTCACATAAAAACATAACAATCATGCCGTTTTCAATATTTTATTCTGAATAATTTAAGGTGAAATTTTTTGGGAATTTTAGGCATATTTTCACCTCAATTTAAGTATGGAGCTATAGGTCCATCACGGACAGTGTGGATGACGTTTATGTTTTCTAACGTACAGTCATTGTTCTGAGAAGACCTCTAGCGATCTTTGCGTCAATAACGTGTGTAGGACCCACGTGATCGGATCACTGACTCAACCAATCACTTTTTTTCACTTTGATCACTCAATTTCATCAATGGATAATTGCTAATGTCATACCAATCATTATTTGATCTCACATACCTTAGAATATATGCCAATGTATACATATACACAAAGAATATATATTAGGGGGTGCTTACCTTAATTCGTTGTATAGGGGTGCTTAACTTAATTCTTTGTGTATATATATACAGTGGGGAGAACAAGTATTTGATACACTGCCGATTTTGCAGGTTTTCCCACTTACAAAGCACGTAAAGGTCTGTAATTTTTATCATAGGTACACTTCAACTGTGGAAGACGGAATCTAAAACAAAAATCCTGAAAATCACATTGTATGATTTTTAAGTAATTAATTTGCATTTTATTGCATGAAATAAGTATTTGATCACCTACCAACCAGTAAGAATTCCGGCTCTCACAGACCTGTTAGTTTTTTCTTTAAGAAGCCCTCCCATTCTCCACTCATTACCTGTATTAACTGCACCTGTTTGAACTCGTTATCTGCATAAAAGACGTCTCCAGACCGTCTCCGACCACAAAGACCGACCGCAAAGCCGTCTCCAGACCTGTCCACACTCAATCAGACTCCAACCTCTCCACAATGGGCAAGACCAGAGAGCTGTCTAAGGACATCAGGGACAAATTTGTAGACTTGCACAAGGCTGGGATGGGCTACAGGACAATAGGCAAGCAGCTTGGTGAGAAGGCAACAACTGTTGGCGCAATTATTAGAAAATGGAAGAAGTTCAAGATGACAGTCAATCTCCCTCGGTCTGGGGCTCCATGCAAGATCTCACCTCGTGGAGCCTCAATGATCATGAGAAAGGTGAGGGATCAGCCCAGAACTACACGGCAGGACCTGGTCAATGACCTGAAGAGAGCTGGGACCACAGTATCAAAGAAAACCATAAGTAACACACTACGCCGTCATGGATTAAAATCCTGCAGCGCACGCAAGGTCCCTCTGCTCAAGCCAGCGCATGTCCAGGCCCGTCTGAAGTTTGCCAATGACCATCTGGATGATCCAGAGGAGAAGGTCATGTGGTCTGATGAGACCAAAATAGAGCTTTTTGGTTTAAACTCCACTCGCCGTGTTTGGAGGAAGAAGAAGGATGAGTACAACCCCAAGAACACCATCCCAACCGTGAAGCATGGAGGTGGAAACATCATTCTTTGGGGATGCTTTTCTGCAAAGGGGACAGGACGACTGCACCGTATTGAGGGGAGGATGGATGGGGCCATGTATCGCGAGATCTTGGCCAACAATCTCCTTCCCTCAATAAGAGCATTGAAGATGGGGCGTGGCTGGGTCTTCCAGCATGACAACGACCCGAAACACACAGCCAGGGCAACTAAGGAGTGGCTCCGTACGAAGCATCTCAAGGTCCTGGAGTGGCCTAGCCAGTCTCCAGACCTGAACCCAATAGAAAATCTTTGGAGGGAGCTGAAAGTCTGTGTTGCGCAGCGACAGCCCCGAAACCTGAAGGATCTGGTGAAGATCTGTATGGAGGAGTGGGCCAAAATCCCTGCTGCAGTGTGTGCAAACCTGGTTAAGAACTACAGGAAACGTCTGATCTCTGTAATTGCAAACAAAGGTTTCTGTACCAAATATTAAGTTCTGTTTTTCTGATGTATCAAATACTTATTTCATGCAATAAAATGCAAATTAATTACTTAAAAATCATACAATGTGATTTTCAGGATTTTTGTTTTAGATTCCGTCTTCCACAGTTGAAGTGTACCTATGATAAAAATTACAGACCTTGTCGTGCTTTGTAAGTGGGAAAACCTGCAAAATCGGCAGTGTATCAAATACTTGTTCTCCCCACTGTATATATATATATATATATATATATATATATATATATATATATATATATATATATATATATATATATATATATATATATATATATATATATATATATATATATAGTATATATGTCGAGAATAGAACCATGTTCCACACCTTGAGTTCAAGAGATAACAAGATTTAATGATGAACCAATATCACAGCGCTGTGGAGGGTGTAAGAGTCATACCATTCACAAATGAACAGCATGGCCACATACACTCCTGAGTTCCTTACAGAAAGAACTTCCTTATATACTTGCAGAGTGTGATAAAAATCTCCGCTAAATTTGGCAAGTTTGAGCAGTATAATACACAATGGGGGAAACGTTGACCAGTACCCCCACCCTTGTCCTATCTTCTTTGGCATGAGCAAAGGGCAAGATGCGGGAGGGAGAAAGAGCACCGTGACATTCTCAAAACTTATCTTCCATGTTGGCTTTTGGTCAAGGACAGACAGACGCGTTTTCACTAGGGGGTCTAACGGAGCAAGCGGTTTCACTATCTTTCTACATTTTTTGGCACAGTTGGAAAATATAGCATAGTTAAAAAGCAAGAGGGAACATAGTAAGCTTAATCCTTTTCACAAAGCAACCATTATTAAATGCAAACCACAATTACATAAGGCACAATAAAAGGCATGATCTCGACATTCCCCCATTTGGTCTCTACGAGACTACGTATCACAGAGACCAGGCCACATCGGCTTTATTTGCAAAGCAAAAGAGTATAGTGTTATATGTGGCCACATCGGGCTTTATTGAGTGTTGTATGTGTGTCCTCCAAGGGCATGCCACGCACATAAAGTACCTTGCATGCATGTTTGAAAGGTGTCATGTTGTGCGTGTTTGGAACATGAAGGCTCAGAACATGAAAGTCCATTAACGTTTCGGATCCACAACGAAGGCGTCTGGTCCAGATGAGGTTCTGCTCCGCCAGAGGGCCAGCAACCTCCCCTGCGGAACTTGCTCCCCCCACCCTTTGCAGATGCGGTCCTTGCAGATCTTCGAAGTTAATCAACGATCATGCCCATGAGATCTCTCACGTGCTGCTGTTCTGGGGAATACATAATGTTGTCAGTATCTTGTGTCTCATGTTCCTGGTCAGGGTACAGAGCGTTAAAATCCGAATCACTTGAAGCAAAGAGATCCGAAACATTTGAAGCAAAGAGAGGGACTTCCTTTATGTCAAAGTCTCCCATGGACGCCTGGTCGGCTTGCGGGTCTAGGATATCCATGTCGGGTCCCTCGACTGCCAGACCCAGCGTCGCAATCAGATCCATAGTTGGGTCGGAAGGGGGTGTACAGCTGTGAGCTTGTAATACATAAGAGGCGTTAGCCAGTACACGCAAGGGGTTTACCACACAAGTATCACAGTCATCACAAACATCAATACAGGCATCAGCCAGTTCCCACAAGGGATTTTCAACACAAGTATCACAGTCATCACAAAAATCAATACAATCTTCTGAAGCGCTGGTCACATCTGCCTTGTTGTAGGACCCATTCAGGTCGACGGCCTCTGTGGTCAAGATCATGGTCTTCCGACGGCGGTTTCTTCATCGTCCATCCTGAAAAATACTTTCTTACACACACCATGATCAAATTCCTAGCCCCCCGTCCCACCAATTGGCATTTAGTTACCTTATCTCTCAGATGGTTGGCTTATTCATAGCCGCATTTCCTGTGTCGTGTCTGGAAATTCAAATGCCATATTTACTTTCACCAATTTCCGAAAATACCTTCCTTTTAATCATCTTCCCTACATCTAATAATACATGATTTACCAACCATTTCCCCCCCATTTGGTCAATGGAAATAATCGGTATTCTCCCCTTCAAAATTTCACTGTTATCCTATCAATACCTGGACATTTTTTCCCTTCCTTCCTAGATACGCGAATTTCACACCAGTATAAACCCATTGGAAAAATTATCTGAAAAATAACGAAATCGTCTCCAAGTTCTCTAGCTAATCTCCATCCGCAATCACCAACTTTACCCTCCTATGCATTTTGCCTTAGGTTTTAGAACCTAGAGTCTACCAAAACAACAACAACTAGCCTCCCAAAGCCATTTCCCTGCAAGAGCGGGGGTTAGCCTTGCGGTCCCCATGACAATTTTCTTCATTTTGCTCTATCACCTCCCTTTGAGCAATAATTCAATTGATGTGATTCCCACATACCTGGTGGAGTTTGTTCACCTGGTCTGCAGAGCCGTGATCCAATCTTCACCAGCCCCCAATCACCTCCTCGATTGGGGTCATTCTGCATGTAGCAATCTAACGCAACATTATTAAACGAAATTCACAACTTTACATTCTTTGGTCCCCCCCAGTGCAAGCCAACCCCTTGTATCACCTTCTTATCACAAAAACAACAGTCCATAACTAACCACTTTCCTTTATTTCCTGTCTTTTCCATTAACTTTTTACAACCTTTTCCTCTACTTCCTCAACAATTCCTGCAGTCACCTGTCATTGACAAATAATCCATCTGAGTCGACTTTCCAATCCAATCATCTTTGCACTTTCCACGACCTTCTTCACACTTCCTCCCAAACCTTTCCTTCAGACACAACCCACATGAGTTATGAATACAATTTCCCCTTTCAGGCGCGTGTCTAGCCACTCACAAAGTGTCCACAAGACAAAATCATCATATTTCACACCTCAGCTCTCGAGACCACCCAGGGGTCCCTTGAGAGATGCATCCTAATGTTAATCAGCTCTCGAGAGCTCAATTTTGAACAGGGGTAAAACCAGCAATACTCAATTCTGCCAAGCAAGAGGCCAGAGCAGTATCACTCCCTCTTCCCTCTGCCCACCATAACTGGCAGACAGACAATGGCGAGCCACAAGCCCCAACCCTACAAGGCTCCAGCTCCCATCCAAAGGACACAAACTCCCTCAGACTGGCATAATCTCTTTGCCAGCTTATGTACGAACCAAGATTGCAAACAAATAGTTTTCCAAACAAAACTCAGTTGTCACCCTATTGCACCATATTGGCAGAATTCACTTCAGCTCTCTACCACTCTTGTGTCGAGTGGTGCCCAAAATGACATTGCACGAACCCTTTCAATACCTGTTTAAACCTACTGCCATTTAACGACGCTTCCCAGACGACGGTTCCCCATACACTATTCTGGCACAAAATTGTTGCATCCCACAGATGCCACGATTATTTGAACAAACTCATTTTCCTAATCCACCTTTTCAATTTTCATTTCAATTTAAAGTTAATCCAATGTCCTCTAATACCTCTCTTAGCATCCCATGCACCTGTTGCAGACACCTGTTTTAGCCTCTGGCCCAATAGCTGCCCAATAAACAAATAATAAAAAGAAAATAACCTGATCTATTTATTGAAATAGACCTAATTCTCATGTTGGTCAATTTTTTCACCAACTGTGACTCTCGCGTCAATCCTGCCATTCCCAACCACATTTCCAGCGAGGATGACGTCACTATTTCACACCTTTCCTTCCTTGAACAGCGGGAGTCCTCCAAGAGATGCATTCCGATGTAAATCACTTCAAAGTGCCTAATTGGCCCTTCCTGGAATCGCACCTTTAACATTACCGGCACCGCCCTTTCTTGGTTCAAATCTTACCTCTGACAGACACAAATCCACTGCTCAACTCTATCCTGACGGACTGCATCACTGAAATAAATCCTGGCTTCAAATCAACTTTCTCAAACTTAACTATGATAAATCTGAAATAATCGCATCATCTTCCTTCGAACTCAGAGCACACCGACCAGTATACATCAAACATTGGATTCATATTTCCACAGACCTCCACCACTCTGTTAAATCCTAAACATGCCCAATGGGCAATCCCCTCTGCTCAGGGCTGCAAAATGCTGGATTCTAACCTTCCCAAACACAGCTCTTGTCCGCCAGGCTGCAAAATCAAAGCATTTTCAGTCCCCCTTTTTCCCATACACTAGCCAGTGTAAGTCAGCCAAACATAAACAAAGAGGTTCCAGCGAGCTGTGACCTCCATAACTCTAAACAACTCCACTGGCACCTTTTAAAACAAACTTTCCCAGTCACTTACTAAAATAAAGTGCAGCTCTTGTCCGTAGATATACGTTAACCAAGGTTACATGAGACTTGACAACAATAGTACTGCCCCGTGGAGCAAGGCATCAGAGACAACTCCCCTCCATCTTGACTTATCTCAGGTAGAATTTGGCTACCTACAGAGAAAGTACCTGCACAACACATTTACAAACCAATTCGTCCCCTCGTATTAGGGGACATCACAAATGTTCCACCACAATTCACAGCAGGTGACCACCCACCTGCCTTCTGTCGAAGTCCAGTTCAATTTTCTGAGTTTCCATTTACAGACAGACAGACAGACGAACCCCCAACGTACTAACAGGATGGTCTCACAGAGGCCATTCCATTCAAATCTGTAGGCTGCCACGATTCTTCCCGCCAGGGCACACCATCATAGTCACCATAGTCACACGACATGTCAGCAGACACAGTGAATGACATTCGACACCATAACAGACACCGCAGACACTGCTCCTCCTTGATCCATATCTGCAGACGCAGTCAGACACACCCAGTCGGACAGACAGACTGGCTCCACATTACAACTGCAAACATCCGAAATGACAACAGCTAATACCAAATATTTATTGTCCCCCTTTCAGGGAAGTCAAATCAACCACCATTAAAGCACAAAACAGAAAACGACCATATACTCAGAGTATATACCATATACTCAGAGTGAGACCCGAAAATCAAGCAGACAGACCGACAATCGAACCTGTCTTTCGACACTGCCGAACGACAAGTCTGCAGACACTGAGGGAGTGACTTTCGACCCCCAGTAAACACCGCGGACACCGCTTTGGTCCGCACCTGCAACTCCATCACGCGCCTCCAACTTCTTTTTCGGCGCATCGATCAACACAAATGTACCGACGCATCTTATATTTTACACATTGCTATCCAACCTTTCGCCACAGTCCCATCACAAACAATGTATCTCTCGCGGCATGCATGGCAGGAATCACACTCGTATTGCACCAACATGGAATTCGAGCACATTCCATAGTTGCGAAAATATTGTGCTGGACAAGACATTATTATCATCGACTTGCGCTTTCACACGCATGGCAAAGTCCACGGATGTACAAAGTCGAAGTGCCCTCTCCCTTAATTGATCCACACTGTACCTCGGCACACATCCTCAGATAATTAAATACATGTTTAATCCAAGCGTGCATCCTCGCACCCGCTCCACCAGTCATGTACACTCAGCACCCATAAATGGCACACGCCAGCATCACATGTCATTCTTGCCTTCATTCAACGCATTCTGCCATCCCAAGTCGGCCAAATACAAGCCCCGGCCATGCCGTTGAATAAACACCCAGTCGGTTGACAGCCTATCATCTTTGACTTTTACTCCCATTCTCCCTTGCTACATCTGGAGAGCCGTTAATGTGGGGATGTAATTGAACACTTGTTTTAAAGCCCTGTCTACACATGCTCTCCATAACATACTCATTATTCCCTGCCAATTTTCCCCAGCAGACTGAGTCCCACATGGCATCTCAAAATCTAAACTGATACCTTTTATTTCTTCCCCAAATTTACTCAATCAATTTAATATCATTCCAAAGTACTCATCCGGATTGCCCAACGCCTGCAGGCAATTTGGGGAACCCCTTGTCAATCAATGACACACATCAATGACACACACACAATAAACACAAATTCACGCTGCTATGACAGATCATTCATTCCCTTATACACACATACCATGTGACTGACCCTTCATTCTCCATGCCTTTCTCCTATCTGGTACCTGCGCTTTTCTGATTCCAGTTTAATTTATCCTTCTCCAAAAATCACATAAACATTTCCTATTTCCACATATAAGAAATAACCAATATCTCCCTTGAGATACAAAACAAAACGCTTCCAACTCTAGCATCCCAAAGTCTTCCTTGGAAGCATGCTCGACAATGCAGCACTGCTTCCACTCAGCACACAACATACATGTGCTCACTCCAACACATCACTTCAAGCTACCTCATCACTCGCATTGTTCACACACACGAATGCGTCCCCTGCTTGTGCACAGCATGGTCCGCATTCCTGTCTCGATTCTGTCCCACCTCGCTGTTCCCCGCGAGGCAGCTACTCCGTTGCCCCGGTAACCTGCCTGCATGTCTCGGTTCGCGTGTTCACAGCTGGATTCCACACACCTCGTACATTATAATCCTCTCTGTTTTATTTCTCCAGATCTAACCTCATCTCTTGTCCAGAAAGAGCTAATACTTGACCTGCCTATAGCATATTGTCAGAACTCCTTCCTTTGGGTAAAAACTGCACTGGATGTGCATGCCTTAAATCCTGAGATAGGACAAAGAAGGCCTTGAGGGGGGGGTTTATCAGATACACACATCCAGTGCGTAGCTTAACTTAAAATACTCATCGTCCTACCTTCCTTGGGCTAGTCCCTCCAGCGGGTCGAAGATCGGGCCGCCCCCCGATCTGTAATACCCTTCTCTTAACACAGTACTCACGCCGGAGTATTCTTAACACCAATATCTATTACCCATTCTTATCCTTATTCTTCCATATCCTTATAAAGGTGCAACCAGCCGCATCTTACCTGGCTCATTTTAATCCTTTATTCGCCTGACTCGGCCACCCGAATGCGTCGAATACACGCACTCCGTCTCCAGAACTCAAATCATTCTAGTTTACTTCAGATTGAGTATTACTCCGACATACCTTAATCTCCCTTAAGATATTTAATTAACGTGCACGGAACATTTTCCCGTCCATGCGCCCAGGCGGTCGCTCCCAGCGCACGGCAGCACGACCCCCATTTGCAAGAAGCAGCTCGTGGTGCGTACAAGGCGCAAGGAAGCGCCCCGAGGCCATCCACCGAAAAATCCTGCCTTTTAGTTTACCGCGCCGATATTTCCCTCATCCGGTCCTCCCGCGGCGCTAACTCGCGGTCAATGCTTGTATAGCGCTTCTAACTTGTCTAACTTATCACCCATGCCAGGGCTTTCCTAAAGGGGTTCTCCCTTCTTAACTTAGCTTAACACTTATCCTGGCCATCCTCCTTGGGTCCCCTCCGTTAGTCCGCAGCCAATACTTTCTCTGGTTACTATCAACCCCATCAACTCCATCTTGTCTCTGGACTGCCCTGCCTGGGAAGTTCTTGGCTTTATCAAGAAGTCCCCCCTTTTTGCTAACTGACCCCCATTTCTTGGTTCATCAATAGACAACTTGTTACCCGAGCCAAATAGGCCTGTACTTACACACCAGATTCCAATTTGTTCGTGATCCAAGCACGGAACGACGAAATGGAAGACAGACAGCCTGAGTGAGTGAACGGAGCTCAATTTGGAAAGACCCCTCAGTATGAAAACTCACGTTAATCGAATCAGTGCTGGCCAGCCTCTCCGCTGAGTCCCCACAGGGTCTGCCTCCCAAATATCGCTCAGAGTCGGATCCCACTTCTGACACCAAAACTGTCGAGAATAGAACCATGTTCCACACCTTGAGTTCAAGAGATAACAAGATTTAATGATGAACCAATATCACAGCACTGTGGAGGGTGTAAGAGTCATACCATTCACAAATGAACAGCATGGCCACATACACTCCTGAGTTCCTTACAGAAAGAACTTCCTTATATACTTGCAGAGTGTGATAAAAATCTCCGCTAAATTTGGCAAGTTTGAGCAGTATAATACACAATGGGGGAAACGTTGACCAGTACCCCCACCCTTGTCCTATCTTCTTTGGCATGAGCAAAGGGCAAGATGCGGGAGGGAGAAAGAGCACCGTGACATTCTCAAAACTTATCTTCCATGTTGGCTTTTGGTCAAGGACAGACAGACGCGTTTTCACTAGGGGGTCTAACGGAGCAAGCGGTTTCACTATCTTTCTACATTTTTTGGCACAGTTGGAAAATATAGCATAGTTAAAAAGCAAGAGGGAACATAGTAAGCTTAATCCTTTTCACAAAGCAACCATTATTAAATGCAAACCACAATTACATAAGGCACAATAAAAGGCATGATCTCGACATATACACATAAATATTAGGGTGGGCTTCAAAAAAGCAAAATGCAGATTTTCTCCGGGACATGGCCTAGTTTTGTTCCTTTTGGTGTCAAAGGAAACCACACCAAATTTGAATGGAATCCAATAATATTTAGGGGTGCCACATCAGTGATGAATTTTCCCCCATGCAAAAATAGGAATTCCCATTTTTTGGGCTGTATATACACAAAATAAATACATAATTATATATATACATTAAATATAATATTAAAAATAAATATATAGTAAATATACATTAAATAATAAATATACATAAATACACATTATACATTATATATATACAATATATTATACATACAGTTTTGAGACTTCCTATGATCACTATCTGGGCAATTTTCATGCATGTTTTGTACAGGTTCCCGGGGTCAGGGGTACGCTTTTTTAGTGTGTAATATGTAGGCCTAACTTATTGACTGTGGCTCTTTTGTGGAGAGTGACCCTGTGGAGTAAGAATTAACAGGATTTTACCCACATTCTTGCTTATTTTGCAGATATGGCATGTGCTAGTACCAGTGTTTCATTGAAAACTCGGGCTCAGGATAATGTGTATCTCATTGGGTCCACTTCTGGAGATGCCATCAAAGGTGCCAAGCTCCCGACTGTGCATCAATCTCTTGTCCTGTTTTTCCATCACCTGAAGAAGGAGAATCGCACTGCCCGGGAGAGTGCAACCCTCACCATTGAAGAGGTTGTGAAGTTCTGGGAAAAAGCTCACCTACCTACAACGACGAAGCAGCACTGCATCCATCGTTTGGAGAGGCTATATGAAGAATGGAGGAGCCTCCAAAAAGGTGCAAAGCGGGGTGGTGCGACCCAAGAGAAAAAGGAAGCATCCTTCAAGGCCTCCTTGGAGAAGACGTTTGATCTTAGGCATGCAGATTCGGAGGCCATAATCACCAACCCCGAGGACAGGAAGTTTCTTCACGATCAATTCTCAGAGAGGAAGGCTTCAATGGGATCTGTAGACACTGTGTTGGAAGCAAAAACGTTCTTGTGTGTTTGAAAGATCAGCAGCCACGAGATGATTATCGTG
>NC_136261.1:132392995-132480495 GCF_964187855.1 Myxine glutinosa
TCGACCGTCTATGCCTCGGTTGCTCTTGATCGGACATTGTTCCAACGATCGCCGTAGCGCATCAACTTCGCCTTGGAGGGTTATAGAGACATTGAGGAGAGCTCGGTTCCATTTCCTGGGAGTGCCGTGAGTTTGGAGTTACCATCTTAAGATTTGATTGTGGCTGTGATTGCCCCCATTGTTGTATGGTTCTTTTTGTGTGCTTTTAATATAATATTTGTTCATTGACCACCAAGGGTGTGGTTTCCTTATTGATTTGGATTGTTTCCTTTGATGGTTTCATGGATGGTTTCATTCATGATTGATTGCGACATGGAATTAACATATATATATCTTTCTGTCGGGGTTCCTCTCGGGGTTCGGAGGTTACCGAGACCAGGAGATTGCAGAGGACCCCGTAACAATATATATATATATGTATATATATATATATATATATATATATATATATATATATATATATATATATATATATATATATATATATATATATACATACATATATAATCTGTGCAGGGTCTGTGTTGTGTTGTCACTTAACGACTCCCTCAAGCTTTTGTTTCCGTGGTTGTGAAGTGTTTTTAATAACGTTGTGAAGGTTTTGAATCACGTGGTGGTGAGGTATTTTGAATTACGTGGTGGTGAGGTGTTTTTAATTTCGTGGCTGTGAGGTGTTTTTATTACATGTTTTATAGCTGTGAGGTGTTTTTAATTTTGTGGTGGTGAGGTGTTTTTATTACGTGTTTTATGGCTGAGGTGTTTTCAATTTCATGGTGGTGAGGTGTTTTCAATTTCGTGGTGGTGAGGTGTTTTTAATTTCGTGGTGGTGAGGTGTTTTTATTACGTGTTTTATGGCTGTGAGGTGTTTTCAATTTCATGGTGGTGAGGTGTTTTCAATTTCGTGGTGGTGAGGTGTTTTTATTACGTGTTTTACGGCTGTGAGGTGTTTTCAATTTCGTGGTGGTGAGGTGTTTTAAATTACTTGGTGGTGAGGTGTTTTGAATTATGTGGTGGTGAGGTGGAATCGTCCCAAATTTCCAGTCTGCATCTACCCCTCCTCAATGTATGTCCTGAGGGGTTATTTCTTGAAAAAAAAAAAAAACATTCAACCTAAATTGCTTATACAATGTAATATCACAAACACAACAAATACATTTGTGCAAAATAATTGTTTGTATTATGATTGGTGTAAATCATGACAACACAGCAACTCAGGTACAGTCATTATCCTCAGCTAAAATAAGCCCGTTCCTCAGTAACGACGCTTGCTGAGGCGAGCGTAGCGAGCCGAGCCAAGCTAGTATATATATATATATATATATATATATATATATATATATATATATATATATATATATATATATGTATATATATAGTTACGGAACCCAACGTCGGCCTCTGTTCCCCTTATCGAGGGGGGACTAGTCCCCTCGTTTATGACTGACCGACGTGGTCCCTGACGCTGTACAGCGACCTCCGGAAAGGCCGGTGGCACAGCCCCGTTCGTACCGCGGACAGATGTTAATTGCCGAGCGGTTTTAAGCAACCGCGGCACGAACTATTAACAATGACAAGATCCGATCCTGAAACGTTGGCCAAATCGTGCCACAGGTATTCAATTTGGAAAAGACAAAGACGAAGGATGTAAGGGAAAGAAAGGCAAGGTAGGAAGAACAAATCTAATTTATTATTATTATTTACAAATCATCAAAAGAAACCAAGGAAGAAGGACGGATAATAAAATAATGCAGAAAGAGGGACGGACCAGAAGGACACAGTGAAACTCTAGCTTAACTAAACAGGCTTAACTTATACCCCAGGACAAGACACACAGAACAAACTCACGTACACAGAAGGATGGAATGGCAGGAATGGTTTGGGACGGCAGAGGAGGGTGCTGGCAGATGGTAGGCGTCGAGGTCCAGCTACAAGCGCGCGCTCCGATCCACGTTTTGGGGTCGAGGCGAAAACCCGGCAAACACAGCTCCGCTTCGGCTGGCAGCGAGGGGCCGGCAGCTCCACGTAATCGGTTTCACACCGGCAGCGGTCTCACGTGTCCTCCGCCTCCTGCGCTCAACCTCACTGCTCCTCCTCCACTGAACTGATCAACTCCACTCAACTCTCTCCCGGTGGACTGCCAACTCTGACGCATCTGGACTCATCTGCCGTATCTCTCTCAAAATGCTTGCGCGGGCGCTTTTAGATCAACCCGCGCCACGCCCGTTATGGTATTTCCCCAGCCCTGGTTGGCTGGTCAGGGCTCGCTGGCTCCACCCTTTTGATGACGATGGGCGGGCAACGCCCGTGATTTGGCTCCTCCCCCTTCTTCTCCGAGATTACCTCATGGCTAATGGAGTCTTGCGGCGATGGAAAACCACTCGCACCGCTGGGATGAAAACGAAAGGGGACCTAGCTTATTTGACTTCGGTGCAATGGAGTATCAATTAATGGAAGACACAGCCTTAATCTAATACACATAATAAGGAGATAACTACCGAACAAGGAGGAAATCTATGATTGGCTACGTGATTGTTTATGGAATATCTAACGGGAACGACCTTTGGCCTTTATACACAACAAATGGAGGAAGGAGGGTGATATTTTACAACACAAAAAAAACACAACTCTCATATCCACAACAATATATATATATATATATATATATATATATATATATATATATATATATATATATATATATATATATATATATATATATATATATATATATATATATATATATATATATATATATATATATATACACACACACACACAGACTTGGCATTTAATATGGAATATTTTTTTGTGGGGGTGAACTTACTTTTCAAGATGACAGAACCAAAAGTTCATTGGAATTACGTTGAAATTATACTAGATTTGGTTAATGTGACCTTTAAAAGAAAGAAAAACCACATTTGACATTTCGAAGCAAATAAATTGATCCTTGAAAGTGATGTGAACTGATATCGAACTCAATTCAAGGACAGTACTGTGTTAAACCTCTGTACGTTTTCCAGAAGTATCTCTTTATTTTACACATGAGCCAAAAAAAATTTCAACAAAAACATAAGTTAAATTATGACTGGGATTACGGACAGTAAAATTACAGTTCAGTACTTTGTGTAACCCCCACGAGCATTCAGGAGAGCACGTACACGTCGAGGCATGCTGTTCATGAGATTTGCCAAGGTTTGGACAGGAATCGCTTGCCATGCAGTGACAATAGCCTGCTGCAATTCACGCACAGAGGTAGGCTGCTGGACCAAGTTGTCGATTTGACACGTTAATTCTGCCCACAAGTTCTCTATCGGATTCATATCCGGGGACATGGCAGGCCACTCCATATGCTCGACACCATGGTCAACAAGAAAGTGTTGGATCATGCGAGCACAATGAGGCCGTGCATTGTCAATTTGGAAGACAAAGTTTCCTCGAAAGGCTGCACGAGCAAATGGAAGCAATGTTTCTTCCAGAATAGCCCTGTACTTGAACTGGTTCAGGTTTCCATTCAGAACAACCAGGTCAGTTTTGCCCCCTGCGTGAAAAGCAGCCCAAACGGTCACCCCACCACCTACAGCTTGGACTCTTGGCACTATACAATCTTCGTTGTAGGTTTCATGCACTTGTCTGCGCACTCGGACGCGGCCAACTTGACGATAGACCAGAAATCTAGACTCGTCACTGAAGGTCACGTGATTCCAGTGTCCTGGCTGCCATTGACGGTGCTCTCTGGCCCACTGCAATCGGCGCTGGCTGTGTTGTCTGGTCAGGCGTGGCTTTCTCAGGGGACGCCTGGCACGATAGCCTGCTCGAACCAGTTGTTGGTTAACTAGCCTTCTGGATACAGGCACATTTGTCAGTTGCTGCCACTCAGCCCTAAGCCGATTAGCTGACTTGGTACGGCCATTGCAGACTAACCGGTGCAGCTCGCGGTCATCTCTCCTTGTGATTCTGCGGGGACGTCCTGGCCTCGGTATTGGAGTAGGGACACCCCTCTGAGCATTTCGTTTCAGGATCTTTGACACCTGACCTTGAGTGATGCCATACTGCCAAGCAATAGCACGCTGTTTCATACCGGAATTTCGTAAAGCCACCACTCCATGACAAACAGCATTGTCGAGTTGACGGACCATCTCCAGAGGAAGCGGCAATAACTTTTGTAGACGTGCAGAAGTTGTTTTCCACGAATACAGAACGCAACAACCTTTAAATACCCGATTGTGAAGCCAATCGTCAAATGTACCTGCCCTTACATTTTGTCACGCCACCTGTGATATTATCCTGATATTGACTTCTTGCTGCGAAAGACAATCAGTGACATGGTTCTTTTAACAAAGAAATCACCGAAGCGTAAAAGAAACTCACCAGATTGATTTACTGAGTTCAGAAAGTAAACCCAAGTCAAGAAAAAAAATAATTCCATATTAAATGCCAAGTCTGTGTGTGTGATGTATGTATGTATGTATGTACTATGTATGTATGTATGTATGTATGTATGTATGTATGTACTATGTATGTATGTATATATTATATATATATATATAGATATATATATATATATATATATATATATACATACAGTGAAACCTTGACTTACGAGTGCACCAACTTACGAGTTTTCCGAGATACGAGCCGTCGCTCGGGCGGTTTATTGCTTTGAGATGCGAGCCGAGATCTGAGTTACGAGCTTACGCCACCCGCCACCAGGTGGGTTCCGGTCACGTGGTTATCTTGCCGTGCAAGCATCTCTACCGTTTCTCGCTGCTGCTTTGTTTTCGCATTTTGGTTATTTTGGAGCTTACGCCACCCGCCACCAGGTGGTTTCCGGTCACGTGGTTATCTTGCCGTGCAAGCATCTCTGCCGTATATCGTTGCTGCTTTGTTTTCGCATTTTGGTTATTTTTATTAAATTTTTAAATGTTTTAAATGTTTTAATGTTTAAATATTAAAATTTTTATTAACATTTTGGTTAGATTTTATTATAACTTTTGCCGAACTGATAGAAGCCGAACGATACATCCCCCAGCAAATCTTCAACTGTGACGAGACAGGGCTCTTCTGGAAAAAGATGCCGAGGAGGACGTATATAACAGCAGAGGAGAAGAGCATGCCAGGCCACAACTTGTTCAGAGTGCCGGCGATAGCTCGCCTTCTCTTTGTGGAAAACACGGTGAGATCCTTAACATCCAACAACTAATGGGACGCAAACGGGGCGCCCAGTTTAGCGGTACACACATTGATGAATCACCCTGCCTGTGAAACACCGACATGACAGGTTATAGCTGGGTCGGGATTCAAACCCAGGCTGGACAGTTTAGAGTCAAGTGTGCGTACCTCCAGTCCAGGCCATCCTGCCAACTTGTATGCTGCATACAGGTGAAATATAAAGCGCGAGATATTTTTTATATATACTGTATATTTAAAAAAAAATTGGTGTGGTTTTTGGCGGGTGTGGTTTTTGGCGGGCTGGAACGGATTAATAGCATTTCAATGCATTTTAATGGGGAAATTTAATTTGAGAAACGAGCAAATTGAGTTACGAGCTCGGTCACAGAACGAATTAAACTCGTAAGTCAAGGTTTCACTGTATATATATATATATATATATATATATATATATATACATTTTGTCACGTCAAGAAATTGAAATTGAAATCGAATTACGAGTTTAATTCGTTCTGTGACCGAGCTCGTAACTCAATTTGCTCGTTTCTCAAATTAAATTTCCCCATTAAAATGAATTGAAATGCTATTAATCCGTTCCAGCCCCCCAAAAACCACACCAATTTTTTTTGAAATATATACTGAAACGCAAAAGAAACTTACCACCTTTGAAACCTTTAAATATCAACAATAACACTGCGTGTAGTAGATGTGTGAACTTATTTGTGGACAATAGTGTCCTCACTGTCAGACAAAACGGTCACGGATGGTCACTTGAACCTTCAATGGTCACTTCATAGCACAGCTGTTGAACAGCCGTTTTGACTGTCAGTGATTAGCCAAGGGGTACGGGATGATTTTAATGAGCTGCACGTGATGTCTTGATATTGGCTTTAAAAAGGCCAGTGCAAAATGGGCATTTTGACCGAAAAATTTGACCATTTTGACCAACTTCAAAAAGACCGAAAACGCAAAAGAAACTTACCACCTTTGAAACCTTTAAATATCAACAATAACACTGCGTGTAGTAAATGTGTGAACTTATTTGTGGACAATAGTGTCCTCACTGTCAGACAAAACGGTCACGGATGGTCACTTGAACCTTCAATGGTCACTTCATAGCACAGCTGTTGAACAGCCGTTTTGACTGTCAGTGATTAGCGAAGGGGTACGGGATGATTTTAATGAGCTGCACGTGATGTCTTGATATTGGCTTTAAAAAGGCCAGTGCAAAATGGGCATTTCAATCAACATGCCACGATTGTCAAGGGATCAACGGCAGCATGCCCTGGGCATGCTGCAAGGTGGACTGAGCTACCGTGAGGTGGCACGTCGCCTTGGCTGTTTACACCAGACGATATCGGCCCTGGTGGTCAGAGACACCCTCCACAACTCTGCAGATGACAGACCTCAATCAGGGAGGCCAAGAGTCACCACTGCAAGGCAGGACAGGCAGATGGTCCGAAGTCACCTGCAGGATCGATTCCGTCCAGCATCCCGCACTGCGGCAGAAACTCCGGGGTGTGCAAACCCACGGATCTCCAATGATACTGCACGAAGACGACTGCATGACTATGGTCTGACTGCCAGAAGACCATACAGAGGCCCCGTGATAACGGCTGCCCATTGCCGCAACCGAAAGAGATGGTGCCAGCAGCATCAGCGGTGGACCTTGGCGCAGTGGAACGAGGTCGCTTTCAGCGATGAGTCAAGGTTCTGTGTGGACAGTCCTGATGGTCGTGAGCGTGTCTGGAGAAGAACTGGCGAGCGATATGCCGATTGTTGCGTGCGTCAAGCCAACAGGTGGGGTGGCCCAAGTATGATGGTGTGGGCCGCCATATCAGGCCGGTACAGGACGCCACTGGTGGTTGTGGATGGGAATCTTAACGCCCAGCGGTATGTGGATAACATCCTGCGACCTCATCTGCTGCCATTCCTGCTAGACCACCCAGAACTGAGAACCTTTCAGCATGACAACGCTCGTCCCCATGCTGCTCGCTTTACCACTGCATTTCTCCAAGGCGAGAACATCAACACCATGCAGTGGCCTGCGCTCTCCCCTGACCTGAATCCCATAGAGCACCTGTGGGATGAGCTTGGGAGACGCGTAGTTGGCAGGGCCAGGACACGGGCAGAGCTGCTTCAGACATTGAGGACTGAGTGGGACAGAATCCAGCAGCAATCCATCCAAAGACTGGTAGGCAGTATACGCCGACGATCCACTGCCTGTATCCAAAACAATGGTGGCCACACACGCTATTGAAAGGGGACTGACATTGCACCCTGTGCTGTTCTGTACTGTAGAACAAACTGATGAGATGGTGTATCTTGGTCAAAAACTTGACACGTCATCAATAAAATGCCAATGTTTCAATTAGCAATTGTTGGTTTGTTTTATTTTGAACTGTTACAATTTTATTACATTTCAAACAAGTGATAAGTTTCTTTTGCGTTTTCGGTCTTTTTGAAGTTGGTCAAAATGGTCAAATTTTTCAGTCAAAATGCCCATTTTGCACTGACCTTTTTAAAGCCAATATCAAGACATCACATGCAGCTCATTAAAATCATCCCGTACCCCTTGGCTAATCACTGACAGTCAAAACGGCTGTTCAACAGCTGTGCTATGAAGTGACCATTGAAGGTTCAAGTGACCATCTGTGACCGTTTTGTCTGACAGTGAGGACACTATTGTCCACAAATAAGTTCACACATTTACTACACGCAGTGTTATTGTTGATATTTAAAGGTTTCAAAGGTGGTAAGTTTCTTTTGCGTTTCAGTATATATATATAAATATCTCGCGCTTTATATTTCACCTGTATGCAGCATACAAGTTGGCAGGATGGCCTGGACTGAAGGTACGCACACTTGACTCTAAACTGTCCAGCCTGGGTTTGAATCCCGACCCAGCTATAACCTGTCATGTCGGTGTTTCACAGGCAGGGTGATTCATCAATGTGTGTACCGCTAAACTGGGCGCCCCGTTTGCGTCCCATTAGTTGTTGGATGTTAAGGATCTCACCGTGTCTTCCACAAAGAGAAGGCGAGCTATCGCCGGCACTCTGAACAAGTTGTGGCCTGGCATGCTCTTCTCCTCTGCCGTTATATACGTCCTCCTCGGCATCTTTTTCCAGAAGAGCCCTGTCTCGTCACAGTTGAAGATTTGCTGGGGGATGTATCCTTCGGCTTCTATCAGTTCGGCAAAAGTTATAATAAAATCTTCAGCTGCCTTCACATCCGAGCTTGCTGCCTCACCATGCCTGACGACGGAGTGAATGCTGGTCCTCTTCTTAAAATTATCAAACCATCCCCGACTGGCTTTGAATGACTCTTCCGATGCTTCGTCCGTTGATGTTCCCGCCGTCTGCTGCACCAAATCCCCGTAAATGTCTCGTGCCTTCTCACAGATGATGCTCTCGGTCACGGTATCTCCTGCGAGCTGCTTCTCCGTCAACCACACAAACAACAACTTCTCCATCTCTTCATGGACAGAGGTCCGGAGCTTTGAAATAATCTTCACGCCCTTGGCTGGCGTTATAGCCTTTATCGACTCCTTCTGCTTCAAAATCGTACATATCGTAGAAGTACTACGATCGTACTGCCTCGCCAAGTCGACAACACGCACACCTCGCTCATGTTTTTCGACGATTACGTGTTTTATATCCAAGCTCGCTCGCTCGTAACTCAGATCTCGGCTCGCATCACAAAGCAAAAAATCGACCGAGCGAAGGCTTGTATCTCGGAAAACTCGTAAGTTGGTGCACTCGTAAGTCAAGGTTTCACTGTATATATATATACACAAAGAATTAAGTTAAGCACCCCCCCCCGTTTTTTTACAACCTCGCACATTACAAGTTTGTTGTCGTCAAAACAGTGTAATATACCCATGATATTGCTATATGTTCTGGAGAAGTGATATTATGGTCACATAAAAACATAACAATCATGCCGTTTTCAATATTTTATTCTGAATAATTTAAGGTGAAATTTTTTGGGAATTTTAGGCATATTTTCACCTCAATTTAAGTATGGAGCTATAGGTCCATCACGGACAGTGTGGATGACGTTTATGTTTTCTAACGTACAGTCATTGTTCTGAGAAGACCTCTAGCGATCTTTGCGTCAACTAGGGCATGCCCGTACTATATCTATATCTAAAATTATATCCCCCCCCCTCTATTTACATGAAATGGTTTGGTCCAAAGCGAACGGCTTGCGAGTACGGTGACAATCCCCCCCCTCTATTTACATGAAATGGTTTGGTCCAAAGCGAACGGCTTGCGAGTACGGTGACAATCCCCCCCCTCTATTTACATGAAATGGTTTGGTCCAAAGCGAACGGCTTGCGGAGTTTGGTAAAGAAATCGCCATAGCATGCACAAACGCGCAGGAAAGCGAAAGAATCGCAAATTAGTTTTAATTCGTTTTAAAACATAGTTTAACGCCAACATAGCGGCAACATAGTTTGCCAACGTGAAATAAATGAATACGCTCTCAAATGTGCCGTCCGAGGCAGTCTGTTCGCCACGTTCGGCACACGTGATAACTCGCTGCTCTCTGATTGGTTGAATCGTTTTTTGGACATAGCTCGGTAACTACTTGTCCGATTAATATGAAACCTTGAAAAGGCACATCCTCGGGTCCCCAGCAATATACCTGGCAAGTTTAAAGTATATCGGACCCGTGGTTGTCGAGAAACAGCGGTCACAGACAAACATACAAACATACACACAGAGATTACTGGAATTATAGATAGATAACGTGTGTAGGACCCACGTGATCGGATCACTGACTCAACCCTACGTCTCATAGACCCTGTAAGCCGTCGTATGCGTTGCTGTGGCAGGTTGTTCCATTCCCGATGTAATGCACGTTCCAATTCATCCAGATTGGCTATTGGAGGGACCATCTTCGCAATTTGTCATCCCAACATGTCCCAAACGTGCTCGAGGGCGTTCAGGTCAGGACTGTACGCAGGCCAGGGGATGGTTGTCACAGCACCTTGCTCCAGCAAGGCTCGGACGCGTCTCGCACGGTGAGGCCTGGCGTTGTCATCCATGAAGATGGGTCTGCTGGCGAGGGTGTGGTCATCGAAGTGCGGGATTACGGTGGTATTCAGGATTTCCTCGGCATATCGCTCTCCGTTGAGGTTACCTCGCACAGTTATCAGGTCCAACTTACAGTCATGGGAGAAGCATCCCCAGACCATAATCGAGCCACCACCAAAGGGTACCGTTGGTTGAATGTTTTTAGGTGCATACGCGGTGTTTTTGTGGCGCCACACCCGAACACGCCCATCTGTCACGTACAGCAAGAACCGGCTTTCATCCGACCAATGAACTCGCCTCCAAGACCGGATGTTCCATCCACGTCGCGCTAGGCACCATGCCAAACGCTCCCTCTGATGTCGTTCGAGTAGCCTTGGACGCTTGATCACTCGTCTTGACCTTAAACCGGCCGATTTCAGGCGGTTCCTCACGGTACGGTGACATAGCCTTCTGTTGGGCAGCCAGTTGTCCTTCAGGAAATGGCTCGAGGCGAAGGGATATCGTCGCACCAGTCTCAAAAGCGCTCTATCTTGGCGGACTGTTGTCACGCGAGGTCTTCCAGACCTTGGGCGGTCCTTCACCGCATCCGTTTCCTGGTGTTTCTGCACCAACCGACTGATCACCGAATGGTGGTAACCAAACGTTCGAGCTACAGCTTTTCTGGACATTCCGGACTCGATCATGCCTATTATCCGCCATCGTTCTCCGTCCGACAACCGTCTACGAGCCACCATTACGAGAAAATGACCATGTAACCCCCACACGAGCTCAGGCGTGACTTGCAATAACCCGTGATGATAGTGCATTTACAGAAAATCACGACCACGTGGATGATAACACGTGCTGCACGAGCGATGGGCGTCACAGATGAGTGCACTCATCTGCATTTCATCAATGGATAATTGCTAATGTCATACCAATCATTATTTGATCTCACATACCTGAGAATATATGCCAATGTATACATATACACAAAGAATATATATTAGGGGGTGCTTACCTAAATTCGTTGTGTAGGGGTGCTTAACTTATTTCTTTGTGTATATATATATATATATATATATATATATATATATATAACACAGTTTGTGTGTGTGTGTGTGTGTGTAATGTTACCGAAAGACTCCTAAACGGAGAGGCTTACGTGCTTGATATTTGACATAGACATGGCCATTGAGCGTGGGACGAACATGGCCGAACTCAAAATATTTGACGATCCATATTTTTTATTCATATTTACCTCAGCGCATTTCAGCAAAGTACCCGCTAATCTCAGCCGGTTCCAGAGCAGCTCGCTGATTCGCTCAGAGCGATCACGTGATGTTCCATTCCCGCCGCCAGACTGATTCGCTCAGAGCGATCACGTGATGTTCCATCCCGTCACACGTCACTTCACCTTTTATGCGATCGTGTTTTGTATCGATTTTGTGCGATATGAATTAAATGTCTTTGAAACAGCTGTGAAACGTCTTTCCACAACCCTTCCATAACCGATTGGAGCAGTTTCTTGCCGCACAAAACGAGATCCGCGAAGCGAGTTGGTCGAGTCGTGCTGACCAAGATGGCGACACGGCGGCTTCACTTTTCACGGAGTATGAGCGTTCTATATATTTTCAATTCAGTGCGCCCGTGATTTGTGGCATAGACATGACCATTGGGCCTTCACGGTGTAATTTGTGCGAGGCTTTTGTCCGAGTGAGCTTGAGTCGAGAGGGCGAATGTACGGGTTGGGAATGTACGGGTCTCCCTTCCCCCGCCCGGCAATGCCGGTACTGGAGGACGTCACAGGATCGGTGAGTCTCCAAAATCCGCTTCTTGCTGTTGCGAATATGCAGGACTATGTCCGATTGTTGTGCTGCTCTCCGACCATGAGAACTGCAACGTCATTGTTGACTGGCCATCCCCTTCCCTCCACCCTCCGTCCCCCCTTCCCTTCCCCCTCCACCCTACCCCTCCATTTCCCCCCCTCCCCCACCCTACTCCCCTCCCCCCCTCTTCTCCCCTCCCCCCCCCCTGTTCCCCTCCCCAGCCCAGCAATGCCGGGTACTTCTGCCGGGTCCCCCCTCCCCCCCCTCTTCCCTCTCCCCTTCCCCCTCCCACCCTCTTCTCCCCTCTTCTCCCCTCCCCCCCGTTCCCCTCCCCTCCCCCCCCCCCCCCCCCCGCCCGGCAATGCCGGGTACTTCTGCTAGTATATATAGTTTCTGTCAACCCTCGACTCTGATTCTGCAACTGGTCCTGACGGCATCAGCCCACGGGTCCTAAAATCATGTTCTTCTGCTCTTTCACTCCCTCTTTCTGTTCTCTTCACCCTCTCTTTTGCTCAAGGTCATCTGCCATCTGCTTGGAAATCAGCCAACATCACCGCTTTGCACAAAAAAGGTGCAAAAACAGATCCCAGCAACTACAGACCAATCAGCCTCTCCCAATTATCAGCAAAGTCATGGAATCCATCATTGCTTCAGATACGAAATCTTTCCTCTTCTCCAATGGCTTGATCTCTGATCATCAATTTGGTTTCAGACCTGGTCACTCTACTCTGGACATGCTGCTTCTGCTTTCTCAACAATGGATGGAGGTCCTCAACGCCAAACAGGAAATTAGAGCTGTCTCCCTTGACATTTCACGTGCCTTCGATACGGTCTGGCACCCTGCCCTGCTCACCAAACTCTCCTCCTTTGGTATCCATGGAAATCTCCACGCATGGCTGGCGGACTTCCTCTCTGGTCGTAGTCAACGTGTGGCCCTGAATGGGTTTCTCTCATCTCCTCTTCCTGTTCAGGCTGGAGTTCCCCAAGGTAGTGTTCTGGGCCCTGTGCTTTTTCTGGTCTTCATCAATGATCTCTCTGACTCTCTTGAAAATCCTCTCTATCTCTTTGCTGACGACTCTACTCTCTGTCGCTCCATTCCTCATCCCTCAGATCGGCAGTCTGCAGCCTCCTCATTCTCTGCAGACCTGGACAAAATCACAGACTGGGCAAACAAATGGAACATGTCTTTCAATCCTGATAAATCTCACACTCTTACGATGTCTCTCCGAAAAGAACGACTGGAAAACCCTCCCATCCACTTTCTGAATAATCCTCTCCAAGAAGTTCTGTCACTCAAGCTTTTGGGTCTCACTATTTGCCATGATCTTTCCTGGGAAAACCACATTTCAAATCTGGCCTCCAAAGCCAGTCGCCGACTGGGCATCCTCCGTCGTGCGAAGTCCTTCCTTGGCACACCTGTTCTCCTCACCACATACAAGGCTTTCATCCGCAGCTCTATGGAATACTGCTCTCCCCTCTGGTCTGGTGCTCCTGCCTCACACCTAGCCCGTCTTCACGCTGTTGAAACCAAAGCGTTCAGAATCATTGGAATCTCCCGCGATGAAGCTAACTCCAAGGGCCTTTCACTCACTCACCGCAGGCAGGTTGGTGGTCTTTCCGTCTTCTACTGACTCCTCTCTGGCCTTGCCCCCCCAGCCCTCTCTGGGCTCTGTCCCCCAAATATTCCTACAGGTCGCACAAGATCTGCCTGCAACCCTCTTATGGTTAAACTGCCAAAATCAAGACTTTCTGCTCACCTTCACTCCTTCATTCCTCTTTTCTCCCGCCTCTGGAACAAACTCCCTCACTCTCTTCAATCCCACTGCACCCTCCAGGTCTTTAAAACAGCTGTTCACCACCATCTCTTATCCTCCCCCATCCAAAACCTTGATCTTTTCTACCCCCGCTAATTTCGGTCCCCTTGTGTTTTATACCTCTCCCCCCCGCCCTCCCCCTCCCACGCCTCCTGCCCCCAAGCCCTCTCCCTCCCACACTTCTCCCTGATCTCAAATGTTGTGGTTGTGTGCTTCCCCTTCTCTCCCCATCTTGTCTTCCGCTCCCTCTTTTTGTGTGTTTTGTTTGTCTGGTTGATTTGTTTGTGAAATAAATGTTAGCTCTTTCACGAGCCTCGATTCAGTATACAAAAAAAAATAAAAAAAATAAATACATACATACATACATACATATATACATATATACATATATATATATATATATATATATATATATATATATATATATATATATATATGTATATATGTATGTATGTATGTATGTATTTTTTTTTTTTTGTATACTGAATCGAGGCTCGTGAAAGAGCTAACATTTATTTCACAAACAAATCAACCAGACAAACAAAACACACAAAAAGAGGGAGCGGAAGACAAGATGGGGAGAGAAGGGGAAGCACACAACCACAACATTTGAGATCAGGGAGAAGTGTGGGAGGGAGAGGGCTTGGGGGCAGGAGGCGTGGGAGGGGGAGGGGAGAGGTATAAAACACAAGGGGACCGAAATTATATACACATACATACATACATATATACATATATATATAATATATATATATATATATAATATACCATGGCACTGATGGAAGCAGTTGCAGCTTGTTTCTACCATTGGTATCACACTTGTCGACAAGAGCAGGTGTGTGAGTTGCAGGAAGAATGACAAAACTGGTGCATTTGCATCTCATTTGAACCACACAAGCACATTCTTGGCTGCAGTTAAGAGGATGTCATTGTGGGGCGCAATTAACATAAATCAACGCAATAAAGCTGGACGTTACAGGCAATCGGGGAAAACAACAGACCTTCCAGTAAATTATAGGCCAAATTCACAAATTTACTGCATTTGCCTAAAGGTATAGCGGTTCATTTGAATTCCAAATAACTTGAACCCTCGCCAAACAAGAAAGCCATTTGAGCATACAAAAATTACGGACATAAAAATGGTCAATACCACAAAGACAATCGATCACCGTATTTTATTACCACACAGTGCATTACATACAGAAAAAATAAAGCGAAAATTGGGAGGAAAATGAACAATAGCAAGAAAACGGCACACGGGTTTTCTACACGGACTAAAGATATTACAGCAAATTGTATACAGCAGAAAAGTCGAGTTGACAATTTATAATTCTAAATAACATTGGTTACACTAGGCAAGAGCGCCAACAATTCCGATGAGGACTGGCAGTTCCACATTTCAGGGGTCACCCACCAGAAGCAAAACTAAGCTCACGGCATCCTCGCCACAAGGGGCTATAGCAAGAAAGAATGCACAACCAAACACAAAAATGGGACGACTGCTTATCACAGCAAGGAGGACGGGTTACAAAGTTACCTTAGCCTGACTGTTATGTATTGCATGTTAAGAAAAATGGAGGTGTGGCAAACAAACAAAGAGATAGTCATCGATTGGGACTATAAAATATCATGAACCAGAAATCTCACAATAACTTGATCTTCATATAAATTCAGTATGAGATAGCAGGAGATACATATGCAATCGAAGGAAAGACTACATCATTAAAATTGAGCTAATCTGCTAATTTGGATTGCACCGACTTTCTGTTCCAAATCTGAACATGGGATAATTCTGAAAGAAAGAAAAAAAGTGTTTCATTGCCAAGAGACATTACAAAGACCAAACCCTAAAAATAGCCCATGGCCAGGTGAGATCGAGGATTAACAAAAACGTAGCAGTAGGACAGTATGATGAATATTTTATACAAAATATTTAATGTTACAATTAAATTGAATGCAAAAAAAAAGTAATAAATTAACCGAAGCATTATAATAGATGTGCACAACTGATATTTGGAAATATCCCCAAAAAAAAAAATGGCAAAAATACGAAGGCTTTTATAAATGCACGATTAAATAAAATAAACTAAAAGCTCCCAATGCTGAAGAAAACTCGGAATTCATTTGTTAAAATGTACTAATAGCCTGGCAAAAGCTCTGAACTACAACTGCTGTATATTCTATGTACAACACCTCGCTGACAAGGTGTTACACAAAAACTATTGTCTTCACCACATCACCCACTTCTTAATGCTTGCACCATCTCCTCCTGCCCCCATCCCACCACCTCCCCTTCCCTCTTTCTTTCCCATCTCACTATCTAAAAAGGACGTCAAAAACAATAGGACACCACTCATACATGTAACAAAAACATAGAAAATAAAAACTTATCCCTGCACAATTACAACTTTCCACATCAATGTTATGGAGAAAGGGCAATTAAAAGCTCCAATAACCTTTTCTTCATTGATGTGGACAACTCCAAAATGCTAATTGCTCAGGATGCAATTATTCATGCATTCGCTTTTCACTCCAAGAAAAGCCATGACTGCTATCAAAATGTAAAGTTGGCAAAACCTTTACAAAATGACGAATCATGCATCAAAGCCGAAACTTGAAAGAGCAATGGAAGAGCATGTCAAGCAAGCAAAGATGAGATACGAGCCAGCGACGAGGTGAGAAAGGACAACTCTTTAGAAATTCTGACGTTAATGGTAGAGCTCCACTCCAGTGTGGAAAAAGCAAAACTATGTTACAACTGGGGAGCATCGTGGATGCTATTTTGCAAACACCCTATGTTGCATGTCGAGACCGCACAGGGAAGGCGTTATCGAGGAAGTGGAGATCTGCATGTTCCACAAAGTCTCCCATATACTTGGGGTTGACCACACGCTGTCGCTTGGCTTCTCGGACGACATCATCCCCATAGAAAACATCGTTGAACCGCATGCTTGATGCTTGAGACTGGTAGGAATAAATGTAACAGAGTGAGGGGGTAGAAAGTTCACAAATGAAAATGAGTCATAAAACAGGGTTACATTTCAAGTAAAGTCTGATATTTAAGGGATGAAAAAAGTATTTAAAAAAAAGAAGAAGAAAGGATTTAATGAATGTGAGGATTAGGATAGTATCGCAGAATAAATGGCAAATAAAAAAGGCAATATTTAAAGATTTCATATGGAGGAGAATACAAAAAAAAATAAAAAAAATACAAGTCCAACATAAATCTATGGCAACACAAGAAAAAAAGGAAAGCATTCACTAAAACTTGATTTAGCTTATCAGGAGGATGCAAGAAAATAAATTAACTGCATAAAAAACCCCCCAAAAACAAACAAACCAAGTATACAAACTAGAATGGAACTCAGTAGAGAGCATATCTCCACCTGGTTGGCCATATCACTCAATGGTGAAGAATCACTTTAAAAATTATATTAGCTGGATCCGGATCCAGATCTTCACCAAAATTGAATCGATTCTTTGTCACACACACAACCTCTCCAACAGGTTTCGTCAACATCCGTCCATAACTTTGAGATATCCTGCTATGTATCGTTTTTGGCCCTATCTCCCCCCAATGGTGAAGAATCACTTAAAAAATTATACTAGCCGGATCCGGATCTTCACCAAAATTGAATCGTTTCTTCCTTGTCACACACACAACCTGTACACCAGGTTTCGTCCAAATCCATCCATAACTTTTTGAGATATCCTGCTATATGTTGGTTTTAGCCCTTTCTCCCAATGGTGAAGAATCACTTGATAAATTAAATAATTCTCATATCCGAATCCAAATTCAGATCTTCACCAATATCGAATCGAATCGTCCTTGTCCGACCCCCAACCGGTCCACCAAGTTTCGTCCAAATCTGTCCACAACTTTTTGAGATATCCCACAATGTATAGTTTTGGCCCTATCTCCCAATGGTGAAGAAACACTTTAAAAATTCTATTAGCTGGATCCGAATCCGGATCTTCACCAAAATCAAATCATTTCGTCCTTGTCACATACGCTACATCTCTGCCAAATTTCGTCCGAATCTGTCCACAACCTTTTGAGATATCTTGTTCACAAAAGAACAGAAAAGCAGACAGGGATGAAAACATAACCTCCCAGACAAACAGACAGGGGTGAAAACATAACCTCCATCCACCTTCGGTTGCGGAGTTAATAACTTAAGTATAAAGAAGATCACTAACAAAATAGTGTTGTGGTTTTGAGAGTGTAAATATAACATCATTAAAGGTTAAAGGTTTGCCCCCATAGTTTGTACACAAGCAACACGTAGGCCCATTTAGGATATTAGTTATGTCATAGTATGTGTGAGGATAAGGCCATTTCCCTAGTATCATCTGCGTTGTGTAAAAGAAATAAGTTTAGGTCCTTTCATTTTGCCTCCATCCTCAAATTCCACTTCTATGGGCAAACTGGATCCCGCGCCCCATTCGGCTAATCCACCTTGTTTGTTACGCTTTGGCCGCCAGCAGCGTTAGCTGCCTTTTGCTCGCTCCAACTAGTCGGGCGGCCACGTGGTAGGCCTGAGAGAGGGAGGAGCGCAGCGTCGAGGTTGAAGCGGGGGAGACATCAGCGGTAAGGGCCACCAGCCAATCAGGGCTCGGGTGACATGGCGTGAGGGGCGTGGTAAGGGTGTGCCTATATAAGCACGCGCACAAAGCCCTTGAAGAGGACTCGCATGTTTGGGCTTGTGCATGATAAAGGACTCGTGCGAAAGGACTTGTTGGGAGAGCGCACTGTAAGAGGGACTTGCACGATTGCACTTTGTATGAGAACGTATGCGACAGGACTTCTGCGGGAGCGGCGCTTGCTATTGAACTTGTATTGGGAGCGCCTATGAACTTGTATTGGGAGCGCATATAGCGCCGGTTCATCTATTACGTGCGACCGTGGTCGCAAGTAACCGCCCAGCCAGCCTTACCGTTCGCCCCGTAATTGTCCGATCCGCGCCAACGACACGCGGGGAGCTTCTGCCGCCCTGACCATCTTCTTCGTGGTGCGAGTCGGGGACCGGAGTGAACTGCCTGGATGCCATCATCCCTGACCATCCACCTGACCATCTGCAATCCCCGTGTGAGTGTGTCTGAGTGTGAAACGGGCCCGTGTCCTGGGATAAGTTAAGACTGTGATAAGGCTGCACTGTGTGTTCTTCTTATCATTGTACAACAACAACAACAACAGGCATTTTAAGGCCATTTTCCCTGCAAGAGTGGGGGTTAGCCTCTTCTCATTGTACATAGTGTAATAAACCAATTGTTATTCCTTGTTTCGTCCTGATTCGACCGTATCAGTGATTTCCTCCATTGGGTAAGCGTGGCACGATCAGAACCGCTCAGATCGGGTTTAGTCATTGTTAACGGCTTGGGTCACGGCTCGCTATCGCTTGGCGTTTCCACCTATAACCGTGATTTGGGCGGGGCTCATTTCCTTGCTTCCTAGGCGGCGTTGGTACTTAGGTAATAGGAATTCGGCCTACAACCCTATTTAACGCCGTCCGGAAGGAACGTCATAGCCCCGGATCCCGTCGGCTAGTCAAAGACAAGGGGACTAATCCCCCCTTGGTAAGGGGAAAGGCCGACGAGGAGATCCGCAACAATAGTCTTTGCTATTTGTCAGTGAAGGCTGAGTGTTTGCTGCTCTCCCAGATAAATAACTGCATGCATATTACTTTGATGATTTGACGATATCCTGCTACAAGATACAAGACATTTGATTGCATTCACACCAAAAAATACATTTCTAGATAAAAGCTAGGATGTAAGGATACGAGTGCAGGAAGAATCAATGAGATTCATGGAATCCGATTTTAATGGATATTGTCCAGGAAATGTATGAAGACAAGTAAAGATACACATTCAAAGTAATCCGCCCCCATGCCAAATAATTAAATATCCCACAGCGCGGCATTGCCGGGGTGCCTCCGGCGCCTGGCAATACCGCAGTGCAGCTCACAGAGAGTGGGAGGGAGAGGTGTACAATACTTGATTGATTAATTGCATAATTAAAATCAATAAAAGATTATCATAAAATATTTTCTTAATCAATTGGCTAATAGCATAACTAAACCACTAGTGCTTCATCCGAAGATGTATCTTTTAGAAATTTAATTTTAAAATGTCATTAATAAAAAATTAAATAATTAATTAATCAATAAATAATTAATCAATGAAATGATTAATCAATAAATCAAAAATATCCTTTATGGCCACATCACCTGGTCACTGTCATGTCCAAATATTAGCTTCCTAGCTCAAAAGGTGCCTGAGATATTGCCCAGATGAGAAAGAAAATAAATAAATGATTAATAATGAAAATAAATAAATAATAATCATAAAAAAATTAAATAGTTAATCAATTGGCTAATGGAATACATAAACCACCACCATTTCATCAGAATCTGTAACTAAAAAAAAAAAAAAAGTAGTCATTAATCGAATAATTAAATAATTAATCGATTAATTAATTAATTGATTAATCAATAAATCAAAAATAGCCTTTGCAGCCAAATCACTTGGTCATTGGCATGTCCAAATATCAGCTTCCTAGCTCAAAAGGTGCCTGAGATATTGCCCAGATGAGAAAGAAAACTAGAGCTTCCAGGGAAGCAGAACTCAACTGAACTGGCTGGACAACTTTAAAGTAGGTCGGGTCTCACATGCCAAGTTTGATGAAAATTCGTCAATATATGTGGATGCTAGATTGTTAACATCGTTTCAGAGCTGGAAACAATATGGCGGCCTATGGCGGCCATTTTGACAGATCGGGTTGACATGCGATAGCAACCTACCTTGTGTGGTAAGGGTTAAACATTCTAAGTTTGATCCAAATCTGTTAATATTTGTGGACGCTAGAGTGTTAACGTCGTTTTCATGGCCAAAAACAAAATGGTCGCCTACGTCCGCCATTTTTCAACGGATCGGGCTGAAATGTAATACCAACCTGGTCATTGGGGTAAGGATGCTGCATGTCAAGGGTGTACTTGTTTTTCAAAATATGAAAAATAGGGTCGTCATTACCGAAAATTATATTTTTGTCAATATTTCAGTAATCATTGACAATGATACAACAAAATGAGGTGCTGAGACCCATGTTTTGAGGGTCTGCAGTACTGCCCAGGATGTTTCCAAAATTATCATACATTTCACGACCCCAAATATGCAAATTAGGTGCCACCATTAACAAAATATTGAATTTGGTCCATATCTTGGGCAGTATGATTAATAGCAACACTAACAATGTGTCGATACATATGTTTTGAGTTTGAGGGTATACAATATTGACGAAGACATTCATGAAGAAGTCCTGCATGCCAATTAAATGGAATATGCAAATTAATAACCCCCATTGCTGAATTATTACAAAAATATATACATGATAGTATCTCAAACGAAAGATCCATATCTATAGTGTAGATCCATATCATTTTGGGTAATTAATTGTGATTAGCACTTTTGAAGCTTCACTCGACATAGACAGAGTGCATTTTATTGCAACATGCGAAAACTAGTGGCATCCTGGCATAACTGTTAAAAGCTTGTCCCGATATACACACAATGTACTCTACCGCAACATGTGAAAACTGGCAGCATCCTGGCATAGATGTTAGAAGTGAAGTGTCTCGCTCTCTTCGATGTCTACCCTCCACGGGATGTCGTCATAATGGGATGTCTGGATCAGCTCGGTTCATGTCTATAAGTGTAAGATGTGGCTGGTTCGACTGGATGGCCTTGTGCCCTCGACAACTTCGTGTTAAACCCCGCCAAACCCTAGTGTGTCAATGGTTGTCACAACATATTACAAAAATGTCAAAATCCAAATCACGAGCTCTTGATAGTGCCACAACTTGGTGGGTGGTCTAAGGCATCAAGAGGTAAAAAAAAAGAAAAAGGTGTTCTGTTACCCTTTAGGCATTTTTTGTTTATTTGGTCCATTGTACCTATGAACTGGGACATCTTGCTTGTCCTGTTGGGTCACTCATATATTCACCTGTCAGACGTGGGAAAGTTTGACCACACAGCCTTCCATCATCTTGGTAGCGTTCGACCATCGTCAATAGAACAGCAAGGTAATGTGTAGAACGGAGACCATTTTGCAATGAAATATTAGCATCGAAGTTGTCCAACACCACTTTAACAAGACCATATTTGGCATCCAGATTCTTCTTTAATTTAGGATTATTACTAGCTGCTGTGGGCTGCTTATGTTTTGAACCACAGCACCTCGTCATACAAACATGCTACACGAAAGTCATAGAACTGTCCAATGAGATATTTCTTGCTCAGGACTACTCCAAGTGCCACTGGAAGAGTAGTGGGTTGATTGATTACCACATCCGTTATTATCTATCTATAATTCCAGTAATCTCTGTCTGTACGTTTGTACGTTTGTACGTTTGTCTGTTTGTCTGTGACCGCTGTTTCTCGACAACTACCGGTCCGATATACTTGAAACTTGCCAGGTATATTGCTGGGGACCCGAGGATGTGCCTTTTCAAGGTTTGAAATTAATCGGACAAGTACTTACCGAGCTATGGCGATTTAGCCGTTCGCCGTTCGCTTTGCCGTTGCGAATGGACCAAACCATTCATGTAAATAGAGGGGGGGGGGGGGTTCTGTGGTCGTTCGCTTTGGCTTTGCGAATGGACCAAACCATTCATGTAAATAGAGGGGGGGGTTCTGTGGTCGTTCGCTTTGGCTTTGCGAATGGACCAAACCATTCATGTAAATAGAGGGGGGGGTTCTGTGGTCGTTGCGAATGGACCAAACCATTCACATCGAATCATCGAATCACATCGAATGGACCAAACCGTTCGCTTTGGACCAAACCATTGCATGTAAATAGAGGGGGGGGTTCTGTGGTCGTTGCGAATGGACCAAACCATTCATGTTTTTTTTTTTTTTTTTTTTGGCAAGGAACGGGCACCCACGTACGGGCACGTCCTAGCTTATATATAGTACGGGCATGCCCTAGTATTTCCAATGAGAGTAGCTGGCATGGTACTGTTAACCTTTACATACAGTTTTGATAGCAATGACAGCAAAGTGGAGCTCAACTAATGAAGTGTAATGTCCATGTCAATGCCTGTCTAATAGCAGTGTTTTTCGGAGGCCAATTGTTTTGATTCATGAGCAATGTGGTTAGCCACTTTCTCTACAGCGATGTTGACATACTCATCCTTATCAGTTGAAGCTATGTGCAACAGGCTTGATGCCTTGCTCCGAAACACAAGAAGACTGGCAAGACTGACACCATTTAACACAATACCTGAGCCAAAATAATTTGACAACTTGGCGACTAAGGTCCAACAAAAGAGAGATGTCCTACCACTAGATAAATACAAATTATACACTTCTGTGTTTCATGCACGTGAGGATTCAGCTGTAATTGCAGTAAAGTAACGGTTGATGTGAAGGCTGCATCAGATTCTGCAGGTGGGCCTCCCAGCAGCTGCTTCGACTGAATGAAAGGCCATGGATGACAAATGGAAGTCCTTATGGTAGTCCCCTCCCCCACACCATTTCAAAATATCCTGGTTCCACCCATGTGTCTGAGAAAGCAGAGGGCCAGAAGACTGAGAGGATAAGGATCCAGAGGGGTGACAGAGTAGAAGAAGAAGTTAAAACAAAACAGGCCACCAACCTGTCCGTGATGTGAGAACAAATGGTCTTATGCTTCTACTTCATCATGCGAGATGTCAAAAAGCTGAGAGCTTTAGTTCAATACAATCCGTAAAAGACAAGTGTAAAGTGGGGGGTTTGGTCAGGGGAAAGAGCATCCATCACTGTTCCATTAATCTATGGACAAAGGCCTTGTAAACCGAGACCAGTTTTGAATTGTTTCATAAGGTAACTTGATGGAGGATGTCTGGTCTGCAGCTCGCTATTGGAGACCAGCTTTACTTTTTCGTCAGCCTAATAGATCTTGGCTGATTATGAGGTCATTCATATAGGCGAGATTTGGAGGCAAAGACCGATTTACAACATTCTGGATTATCTCGGAGTTTGCGGTGATTGTGTTTGGGGTTCTAAAAGGTCCAAGAAGATATAAAGGGTTTGAGAGGTCTCAGGGTTCTAAAGAGTCTGAGTGGCCTTGAAGGATATGAAGGGTATTGGGGGTTTTAGGAGTCTTAAAGGTCTTAGCGAGTGAGTGGATGAAGAGTACAGCCTTGGGATTAGCAAGCTTCGGTTCTATGGTTTACTTAAGAATGGAAGCAATTGAAAAATAATGAATGGTTATTAAAATATGGTGCAATCATAAGTCCATTAATAATCCATAATAAGGATAAATAAGTAACAATATTATGGTAAAATTGCATTACCAAAGAACACAGGACTTATTGTAGAATTTGATAAGATGGTGCCTTCACTGCTCACTCAGTAAAATGACACAAATGATAAGGATGTGCATCATGCTTTCTGTGACAACAAAATGTGATTATATGGACGAATTAAACTAAAATTTTGATGGGCAACATGGTTTTTACCCTGCGCACGCAAAGCGAAAAGTGTAGTTAGGCAATTGGTTCATGTCCGTCTGTTTGTCTATCTGCCTTATCAGTTTATGATCGAGGAACAACTTATTTAAATCAAAAGTTGTATTTTGAACACAAATCGGAACATGAATCAGAAGACCAGTCTTTCGTTTTACCATACTTTGGCACCAAATTCATCCTGATCGCGCATGCACAGAGAGGAGTGAGATAATAATTTTACTCTGCCTGCCTGTCAGTCGAACAAAATTGAAAATTATTCCAAACAGGAAATTTAGTTTAAGGGACGTTACAAAGGACACAAATAGACACGAATAACGAATGTAATGCGTAAGATAGGTGATGTAATATACACTGGGGAAAATGGTGGTTAAACCAGGAATTAATTTATTTATGCGACTTTTACAATCTACATTTTATTTAAACTTAATTTTGCACTTGAACAGCGTAGTACACAAATTGTCTGTCATAATACTTCCAAAAACCTAAAGTGTTGCAGTACTTCAATTTAAATAAAGGTTCAATTGGGTGGTGTATAAATGTTATGTTCAGGACTGCTTCTGAACTACTTTAACAGCACGAAACATCCGGATTTTTTGAAGCGATCGTTAAAATCATTATGCTATTAAAATTGAAGTAACGCTGTGTGGGGAATTGTGTCTATGAACTCTCCAGTTGTTTTTCTTTTTTTACAGAAAAGATGAGACTACCAAGTAATCTTGGCATCTCAGAAGAATTGTTGCAGACTTCTTAAAGAGTCTACAAAGCAGAGGGTAATAAACACCAGAAAGGACATACATGTAGAACTGCATCAATATCAGCAACTAAACACTTCAATGATTTTTTTTTTTTAACCACAATGGGAAGAGAAACCAAATGCAGAGAAAAAAAATAAATTCTTCACCAATGCAAAGCAAATGCAGAAATTCAAAGCATGGCCCTTCACAACCAATCAATGCAATCTCCTCCTTGCACAGCTCCACCCACATCAGAAACATGCTGCCCTACTTTGACAAAAGGAAGCAACTGCCTGAAAGGAGTTTTCTTGTAAATGAGGAAAATGTGTTTTTCTTTCTGCTCTCTTTGGCAGAAATGCCAAATATCAGAAATGATATCTCAGAAATGGAGGGTCGTGTTACTTTATTTTGTGTACGAACGTGTAGAGCATACCTCAAAATCCCAAGAACAAGTGATAACTCAATTTCGACAAAAATGACAGTTGCTTCCTTTTGTCAAAGTAGGGCAGCATGCTCCATTTACCACGCACCATTGCAAGTGCCGATTTCACAAAAGGCATTTCAATTTAATGTAATTAATCATAATTAAAATTAAGCACTTCAAATTAAGAAATGAAGGATCAAAATCACAATGTGAAGACGGGAAATCTTTAGTTTCTGTAAGGTTACACTTACACTCCGGTTACACTTCATCTCCGGAAAGTCCACAACATCATCAGTGAGCAATGGATTAGTAGTAGGCATATTTGAAGCTGGACTTGTGAAAGTTACGAATCATTGATTTTGGCCTACAGTATTTAGATTTTATTACTCGAATTCTATTTTAGAAAGAAAACTTGGAAGAAAAAAAATACAAAACTAACAACTAGGAAGAATCTCAAAATGCAAAGCCTGTCCACATCCAATTTGAACTCAAACTAAACTTAATAAAAACAACAGTTAAAAATAATTGTACATTTTATAAATTTGTGTATTTCCCATTTTCTCATAATAAAGGCTTGTTGAAGATTTGATGCCAAAATTTCAAATGGTAAAAATGCTATAGCTTGGAGAGACACACTGAAGCTCAATGGGTAAAAAAAAATAAACAAAAAAATAAACACGGAAGTGATTTTTTTTTAGAGTCGGTCTCGCTCTTGACACACTGCGGACCCGCTGATAAGACCTATTTGTCCTCACTGTGACTTTTCCCTTTGACATTTTAACCCAATTATCAATTCATGTTCTTCATATTCTCATAAATAAGGGTTTGTTGAAAATTTGATGACAAAATCTCAAATGGCAAAACGTTATAGCCTGAACAGATGGCCATTATCATCATGTACCATTATCAATATAATTATTATGTACCATTATCATTATTATAATTACTAGGGCATGCCCGTACTATATATACATCTAAAATTATATCCCCCCCCTCTATTTACATGAAATGGTTTGGTCCATGAAATGTTTTGGTCCATTCGCAACGCCAAAGCGAACGGCGAACGCTTTACATGAAATGGTTTGGTCCATGAAATGTTTTGGTCCATTCGCAACGCCAAAGCGAACGGCGAACGGCTTGCGAGTACAGTGACAATCCCCCCCCCCCCCCTCTATTTACATGAAATGGTTTTAATTAGTTTAAAACATAGTTTAACGCCAACATAGCGGCAACATAGTTTGCCAACGTGAAATAAATGAATACGCTCTCAAATGTGCCGTCCGAGGCAGAGTGTGTTCGCCACGTTCGGCACACGCGATAGCTCGCTGCTCTCTGATTGGTTGAATCGTTTTTTGGACATAGCTCGGTAAGTAATTGTCCGATTAATATGAAACCTTGAAAAGGCACATCCTCGGGTCCCCAGCAATATACCTGGCAAGTTTCAAGTATATCGGACCGGTAGTTGTCGAGAAACAGCGGTCGCATACACACACACAGAGATTACTGGAATTATAGATAGATGTATCATCATTATAATTCTTATGTACCATTATAATCATCACCATTCTCAGTATGTACCATTATCATTGTGTACCTTCATCATTGTGTACCTTCATCATTGTGTACCTTCATCATTGTGTACCTTCATCATTGTGTACCTTCATCATTGTGTACCTTCATCATTGTGTACCTTCATCATTGTGTACCTTCATCATTGTGTACCTTCATCATTGTGTACCTTCATTATTATTATCATTACATACCTATTAAAACATACTATTAAATTAAGTACCATTATCTATACTAGGACGTGCCCGTACGTGGGTGCCCGTTCCTTGCCAAAAAAAAATAAAAAAATGTCTTCCATGGGCGTGCCCATGGGCCCGCCCGTAAGTGCGTGATGTGACCGTACAATGAATGTATCGTCCCGACGCCGCAGCTCGGATGGCGCTGCAGTTAATCGGGCCTGTATCGGCAGAGTTATTATAAACGTGTACTACAATCGATCGTACCTTACAGCGTCTGCTCGCCACGTTCAGCATCAGTACGTCGTCACTATGACTATCCGTAAGTCCGGAAGTGACGTCCTCATTTGACTGTCCGGAAGGTCGCATATCGCAGTTACGATGAATCGCAAATTAGTTTTAATTAGTTTTAAAACATAGTTTAACGCCAACATAGCGCCAACATAGTTTGCCAACGTGAAATAAATGAATACGCTCTCAAATGTGCCGTCCGAGGCAGAGTCTGTTCGCCACGTTCGGCACACGTGATAGCTCGCTGCTCTCTGATTGGTTGAATCGTTTTTTGGACATAGCTCGGTAACTACTTCTCCGATTAATATTAAACCTTGAAAAGGCACATCCTCAGGTCCCCAGCAATATACCTGGCAAGTTTCAAGTATATCGGACCCGTGGTTGTCGAGAAACAGCGGTCACAGACAAACAAACACACAGACACACAGACACACACACACACAGAGATTACTGGAATTATAGATAGACTAGGACGTGCCCGTACGTGGGTGCCCGTACGTGCGTGCAAAAAAACATGCGTGCAAACAACAACAACAAAAAAAAACTTTGAAACCACGTGGCAGTAACGACCACAGAACCCCCCCCCCCTCTATTTACATGAAATGGTTTGGTCCATTCGCAACGACCACAGAACCCCCCCCCCCTCTATTTACATGAAATGGTTTGGTCCAAAGCGAACGGCTTGCGGAGTTTGGTAAAGAAATCGCCATAGCTCGGTAACTACTTCTCCGATTAATATGAAACCTTGAAAAGGCACATCCTCGGGTCCCCAGCAATATACCTGGCAAGTTTCAAGTATATCGGACCGGTAGTTGTCGAGAAACAGCGGTCACAGACAAACACACACACACACACACACACACACACACACAGACACACACACACACAGAGATTACTGGAATTATAGATAGATAGCGCCAACATAGTTTGCCAACGTGAAATAAATGAATACGCTCTCAAATGTGCCGTCCGAGGCAGAGTCTGTTCGCCACGTTCGGCACACGTGATAGCTCGCTGCTCTCTGATTGGTTGAATCGTTTTTTGGACATAGCTCGGTAACTACTTCTCCGATTAATATTAAACCTTGAAAAGGCACATCCTCAGGTCCCCAGCAATATACCTGGCAAGTTTCAAGTATATCGGACCCGTGGTTGTCGAGAAACAGCGGTCACAGACAAACAAACACACAGACACACAGACACACACACACACAGAGATTACTGGAATTATAGCGGTCAATTATAGCGGTAATACGTTCGGCACACGTGATAGCTCGCTGCTCTCTGATTGGTTGAATCGTTTTTTGGACATAGCTCGGTAACTACTTCTCCGATTAATATTAAACCTTGAAAAGGCACATCCTCAGGTCCCCAGCAATATACCTGGCAAGTTTCAAGTATATCGGACCCGTGGTTGTCGAGAAACAGCGGTCACAGACAAACAAACACACAGACACACAGACACACACACACACAGAGATTACTGGAATTATAGATAGATAATACGCTTGTTTGCATTTTATACTTGAAGGCCTTCATCCTCCAACAATCCACGAGGTCAGGTGTGTGCGAGTGTGTGTGTGTGTGTGTGTGTGTGTCTAATGATCTTTCCCACCGATTTGTTGGCCAGCTGTCCTGACTCCACCCACAATTGTAACTTCGATGCATACACAAGATGATTCACGAATAATATACTCAACATCAAAAGAAACTCATCAAATCTTTAGAAGGACACTCATTGAAATCCTCTACACAAAAATGAAAAATATTTGAACACAGGTAAAGTTCAGCTATCTTTACTAAACACATGTCGATAAAGAAGAGGTTGCTTCAATCACAAAAAACAAAAAGCATGAATATCACAAGGGGTGATACAACAAGTCACAGCACTGCAACACAAAGGCACGCACCTGAATACAGTCAAAACAAAATGACACAGGAATGGACACAACACTCCTAACAGTCAAGGACAGAATGACAGCAGTCCTCAATATCGTGTGTCCTCCCTGACCTGTGATTCAGGCTGTACACCACTGACACATGCTCTGTACCAGGCGTCTGATGTGGTCCTGGGGAAGTCTGTCCCACTCCTCCTGCAAGCCTTGAATGATCATTTACCGATTGACAGCCGTTGATCTCCTCGATGCAAGACGTCGACCAAGCTCATCCCATAAATGCTCAATGGGATTGAGGTCAGGGGAATAAGGCATCCAAGGCATCACTTCAACACCCTGTTCCTGGAGGAAGTTGGTGGTCAGGCGAGCAGCATGGGGTCGAGCGTTATCCTGCTGGAACACTGCGATGTCAGGATGAGCCTGAAGAAATGGAAGCATATGAGGTCTCAAAACTTCATTGACATAACGCTGACAGGTGAGATTGCCTTCGATGACGACCAAAGGTGTCCTAAAACGGGTGGAAATGCCGGCCCATACCATCACACTGGGTCCTCCTCAACGATTGATCTGGCGAATACAGCATGATGCATACCTTTCCCCACCTCTGTGCCATACCCGTTGACGCCCATCAGCAGCATGGAGGCAAAATCTGGACTCATCGCTGATCAAGACTGCACTCCACTGTTGCTGTGTCCAGCGGCGATGCTGCAGACACCATCTTAGTCTGTTCCGCCGATGCACTGCGTTAAACACTGGACCTCTGCAAGGACGTCTTGCCACCAGGCCCCGACTTCTCAAGCGCCTCCACACAGTAGACACTGATGCGGTTGTTGTGGCGACCTTTTGTCACTGCAACTGTTTGCATCGCAGGACGGAAACGATCACAAAGATGCTGCAGCACAATCCAGCGGTCTTTGTTTGGGGTGGTTACCCGTGGTCTTCCTCTTCGTGGACCATCAGTCACAGTTCCAGTTTCACTGTAACGCCTGGCCAGGTTGGAAATTGCAAGCTGTGAGCAACCAAGACGTTGGGCAATTGTTCGCTGGCTTACACCAGCCTCAAGCATCCCAATTGCCCCTAAACGATGTTCAGATGTCAGGTGTGGCATCTGAATTTTCTTGTTGTTTTCCCTGTCAGAAGCCTCTAGAGTGACTAGAGACAGCAGTAAGTGAATGTCTAACCACGAGAACTGAAGGATTTCATTATGAGGGTCATTATTTAAAGGGAAAGATCCCTATACAGAACCACTCAAGCATGCCATTGTTGATCAACCAGGTGATTGAAGTGAAGTTCCCGTTACATAACCAGCCATTACAATTGAAGAAACGTGTTTATAAAGCTGCACATTTCAAAAAATGAAAGTGATAGGTTTATTTTGATGTTCAGTTTAGAATTAAGTTACGATAATTTCGGAACACAATTGGGCGACTCATAATCACATATTCAAAAATTACACGGATGGGCAAACAACTGACAGTCATAAACCATGACCAGTCGGACATCCACTTCCTGTTTCGATCACACTTTCCGTGAAGTCACTAATGGCATATATTTCAATGAGGTAATGAATAAATATGTAATGACGATACAAAGATTTGCCCTTTTGTTTTGAAGACAGGAATAAAGGGGGAGGAGGATGTTGTGTCTGCTTGAGGAATTTTGGTGGGGAGGGGGGCTTGAAGACAAATTTCATCCGAATGAAAATCTTACAGCCACCATGTTGGTGCTCACTGCCATGTGAAGGCAAAGATGCCTCAGAACTGTCATATTCACAATCTATGCATTCCCTATGTGCTGCAGTCAAGTTTGAATGTATATGCATATTTATGCTTCACCCATTTGTGCCTCATGCATGTTCATGCTCAACTCATGTGTTGCATCATCTCCACATGAACCCAGTGTAATCTCCGCTGGGGCTGCTTGACTTCCCTTTGGGCGGTGAACGTGTGTGGATTTATGTGACAAAAGCACGGTTTTTTGTCGTTGCACAAAGTGTTTCAAAAGAAAGAGAAAAGTGATTTTATCACTATTCTCTCCTACCTCACCCTCTCACCCCTAATCTTCCCCTCCCCTCCCCTGTCCTGTCACCCGATGCTCCCCCTCCCTCTTCCTTAACGGTATGGACCTCAAACATCTGGGGTCTTTGCTCAAACCTCATTGATCTCTCCATACAGGTTGCTTCTGACAAACCAGACTTAATCTGCTTAAAAGAAACTTTCCTCCGTCAAGAAGTCTGATTCATTAATATCTCTTCCCGGTTACTCCCTCCTCCAGTATGATAGACCTGAGCCTCGTCCAGGTGGTGGGGTTGCTATCTTTATCAAAAACTCTCTTCCTCACTCGCTCTGCACTGCCCTCTCTCCACCCCACCCCCAGGAGTACCTCTGGCTATGGTTTCCTCTCTGCTCCCACCTTTTGTTCATATGTGTTCTGTGCGGGTGTGGGTACCTCTCTCACCAGCCATGTCGTCTCAGCAAAGGACTTCTGCGACTCATTGGGACTGACACAATCTGTCAATTTCCCGACCAGGATCTCAGTCAACGGAGTATCTTCTCTTCTCGACTTGGTAATGACAAACTTCCCTGCAAATGTCTGCTGCTCTTCTTCTGCTCCAATCGCTTCTTCTGATCATTTGCTTGTTAAAGTGGATATCTCTCTGGCCATTCTCAGAGAGCCTCCTCAGCGACGACGAGTCTGGCATTTCACTCAGGCTGACTGGCATTATCGTCACACAGCCATCAATCATCTGGACTGGTCTCCCATCTCTACTGCCTCTGACATCAACTCTGCCTGGGAATTCTTCCAAAGTAAACTGCTCTCTCTCTCATGCACAGATTTATTCCATCTCGTCTTCAGTTGTCATACCCTTCCTCCCATCCATGGTACACTGAATGTAGTGGTGAGGCAGTTGCCCTGAAGCAACTTGCCTTTGCCTCTTGGAAGGCTAATCAAACTGAAGGCAATCTCAGTTCCTTTCACAAAGCTCGGAACAAGTGTGTGTCTACTCTCAGGAGAGCCAGGAAGGAATCTCTCTACTCTAAAGACTGAACTCGCAAACCTGTCTCCCTCCACCAAATCATGGTGGCGTCTGGTCAAATCTGTGTCTGGTGTTTGTTCCCCCTCCATCCCCTCCCTTACCTCAAATGGCTACACAGTTGACACCGCACGGGACAAAGCCGAATGCCTCAACTCTGTGTTTGCCTCAAAATCTTGTGTCCCAAACCCATCTCTCTCTGTTCCCACCTTTCCCAGTCGAACCCAACTGCTCCTGGACTCTGTGACCTTCTCTCCTGACAAGGTGGAGAAGTTTCTGTCAAACTTCATCTCTGATTCTGCAACTGGACCAGAAGGCATCAGCCCACGGGTCCTAAATTCCTGCTCTGCCACTCTTTCACACCCTCTCTCAATTCTCTTCACCCTCTTTTTTGCTCAAGGTCACCTGCCATCAGCTTGGAAATCAGCCAACATTACCGCTTTACACAAGAAAGGTGCAAAAACAGATCCTTGCAACTACAGACCAATCAGTCTGCTCCCAATAATCAGCAAGGTCATGGAATCAATCATCGCTTCTGACATCAAATCCTTCCTCTTTTCCAATGGCTTGATCTCGGATAATCAATTTGGATTCAGACCAGGTCATTCTACTCTGGACATGCTGCTTCTGCTGTCTCAACAATTGATGGAGGTCCTCAATGCCAAACAGGAAATCAGAGCCGTCTCCCTTGACATCTCTCGTGCCTTCGATACGGTCTGGAACCCCACCCTGCTCCCCAAACTCTCCTCGTATAGTATCCATGGAAACCTCTAGTCTAGTGCATGGCTTGCAGAGTTCCTTTCTGTTCGCAGTCAACGTGTGGCGCTGAATGGAATTCTTTCTTCTCCCCTTCCTGTTCAGGCTGGAGTTCATCAAGGCAGTGTTCTGGGCCCTGTACTTTATCTGGTCTTCATTAATGATCTCTCCGACTCTGGAAAATCCTCTCTACCTCTTTGCTGAAGACTCCACTCTCTGCCGCTCCATTCCTCATCTGTCAGATCGACAGTCTGCAACCTCCTCACTCTCTGCAGACCTGGACAAAATCACAGACTAGTCAAACAAGTGGAACATGTCTTTCAATCCTGACACATCTCACACTCTCACTGTGTCTCTCAGAAAAGACCGACTGGACAACCCTCCAATCTACTTTCTGAACAATCCGCTTGAAGAAGTTCTGTCACTCACGCTTTTGGGTCTCACTATCTGCCATGATCTTTCCTGGGAAAACCACATTTCCAAGCTGGCCTCCAAAGCCAGTCGCCGACTGGGCATCCTCAGTCATGCGAAGTCCTTTCTGGGCACTTCTGTGCTCCTCACCACATAAAAAGCTTTCATCCACAGCTCAATGGAATACTGCTCTCCCCTCTCGGCTGGTGCTCCTGCCTCACACCTAGCTCGGCTTCACGAGGTTGAAATCAAAGCATTCAGAATCATTGGAATCTCCGCGATGAAACCGATTCTGAGGGCCTTTCTCTCTCTCACAGCAGGCAGGTAGGTGGTCTTTCTGTCTTCTACCGACTTCTCTCTGGCCTTGTTCCCCCTGTTCTGTCTGTACTCTGTCCCCCAAATATTCCTGCAGGATGCACAAGATCTGCCAGCAACCCTCTTCTGGTCAAACTGCCAAAATCAAGACTCTCTGCTCACCTTCACTCCTTCATTCCTCTTTTCTCCCGCCACTGGAACAAGCATTACGCCTAGGTCCCTCGTCGTTGAAGTGATGTGAGTTGACAAAGTGGAAGACGCAAGGCGGCCATCTTGGATTTTGACGTGGCGACCCAATTTTCAATAGCGTTCTTCCTTATGCGTAGATACACCCACACACCAGATTAGAATTTAGTAGTTCGTTTATTTTTCAAGATATTTCGCTCACAAGGTTCAGACATGTATATGGTGGCGGCCATCTTGGATTTTGACGTGGCGGCCCAAATTTCAATAGCGTTCTTCCTTATGCCTAGATACACCCACACACCAGATTAGACGTTAGTACTTCGCTTATTTTTCAAGATATTCCGCTCACAAGGTTCAGACATACATGGCGGCGGCCATCTTGGATTTTGACGTGGGTTGCACCCACACACCAAATTAGAATTCGGTCCTTTGCTTACGCACACACGCACGCACGCATGTTCGCACGCACGACCGGGAAAACCATAGTCCCCCTTTCGCTCCGCGGTGTGACGGGGGACAATAAACTCCCACCACTCTCTTCAATCCCTCTCCTCCCTCCAGGTCTTTAAAACAGCTGTTCACCACCATCTCTTATCTTCCCCCATCCAAAAACTTGATCTTTTCTACCCCCCGTTAAAACACCCCAAATCCACCTCTTTAAATCCCCAACTTCTTTCCTGAAATTCCTCGAAGTGTTCCTTTGCTTTATACTGTGTACCCCTCCCTCCTCCCCCAGCCCTCCCCCTCCCACAGATCTACCGACGTCCCTGTTCTCTTCTGTTGTTGTGCTTGTGTGCTTCCCTCTCTCTCCCCCTCTTGTCTCCTGCTCCCTTCATTGCATGTTTTCATGTTCAATGTGTTGGCTTACACAATGCTCGATTCTTGATACAAAAAAAAAAAAAAAAAAAAATTTCAGTGTTGGTTTAAAGAATATGGACACGAGGGCTGTTCCAGGATAGTAAAAAACCATAGTAACAAACCTAATTCATGCTCGTCTTGCCAGGTAGGCCAGAAATAGCCACTATGTCAAGCTCGCTGCCAAACTTCGGCAGCAGACTCCCGTAGCAGGCTCCCGGGGTTCAGCCAACTCTTCCAGATCTTTGCTCATGTTGAAGATAGTGTTGACCCAGCTACTTCGCTAGAACTAGTGTCATTTCAGGCAGACCCTCTTTCAAAGCACTCGTACTCAAAGCACTTTCCAAAGCACTCGTAGAGCATCTCAACTGTGTTTATATTTCTAACCCTGATGTCAGATCGAAGCATGTCTGGAATCGCCTTCAAAAAAGATTTGGCAGCAATGAAGCAGTTACACAATCGTTGCTAAACAAAAGCTGGAACGTTTGCCTCGAGTCTATCCTCATGACCGCAAAATTTTGCAGAGGTTTAGCGACACCATCAAGGAAATAGAGCCTGCCAAAAACGATGGCTCAATTCCCAGACTTGCAGCTTTGGATATATGTCTGTTCCTCAAACCAATTATAGCAAAGCTTCCACCTGAACTCGTGGATTGGTAGAGGATGAAGGCCTTTAATTAAATATAAATAGACACACAATGTCACCTTTCCACCATTTTCGATGCTTGCATCCTTCATTCGGCACAATGTGATGATTCAAAATTACCTCAGTCTGATGATTTCCTCAGGATGTGATTATGGATCATGTTATTCAGCTATTAAGGTGAAAGCTCCACTCCCCACGGAGAAAAGAATGTCTGCCTTCAGTAGCGACACTCGTCCAATGGTCAGAGTAAGCAAGACCGATGGCAAGGGTGAACTGCTGTCACAGATTGTCGAACAACGATTGCTGCACTCAGGTCACCTTCTGAAGACCAGCACCCTCATCGTCAAATGGAAGATCTGCAACAATTCTGCCTTGTTCACAGGACCAAGCATCCTCTTGCACATTGCAGAATATTCAGAGAGAAAACATTGCAATCCCGACTCATCCTTCTTTACCAATGGAAAATCTGTGACATGTGCTCTGTGAACTAATCAGTCAGCTGAGGGGTGAAGTGAAATTACATTGTTCTCACTGTGACAGCACCCAGCCGTCACTGCTCAGCAATTCATGATGTCAGTTGTGTTACCCTCACCTGACCATCAAGGAGGCCATTTATCAGTAATTATATGAACTCTGACAGTATCGGATAGGCCTCAAAAGCATGGCGAGGTGCAACCCTCGTGATTAACAGGTATACGGACATTTGTGGTAGTAGTGGGTACAGAGGAAGGTCTTGTTCCAAAATCTGCCTTATGAAGGTATTTGGAATTCCTGGAAAAATTGGATTCTGAAAACGTATGCTGTGTTAGATGACCAGTGAAATTGGTATCTGGGCAGCAGAGAACTCTGACTACGTCAACGTGCCACATAATCTAGTTTCCAATGGAGATCTACTTTGCTTATAAATGTAAGTCGAAGACGATCATTATTTTGAAGCAGAAAAGCCCAAGTGATGCACATATGTCAGAGCTAGCAGGTAGGTATTTGAGCCTGTCTTGGAACATCTCTGGGTAGTATAAAATTCAAGATGTTTGGAAAATCGGAAAGCATCAAACATTCCATCTAAATCTGACTTCATCATTTAATTATACATACACGTTCAAGCCTCATTTTCCCAATCACTACAACACTCAAATACATTATACGGTGTCTTTCAAAAAGATGGTTCTTCATCTTGGTGTTTGTGTTGTGCTCTGGAATTGCACAGGAACTGTGTATGAGAAAAGAGTGGGTCAAATGGCCTAACGATGAATCATGTGCTTTTAGTAGGAAGAGTTTAAAGGAAATTAAAATATGGATGAACTACAACAATGCGACTGTGTCGCCAATATGCCTCCGCATAGTCCCACAATGGGTAGATGCCATCACTCTGCATATGTATGGGTAGGGGATCACGTTTGTGAAGTCTCGTGTTGATCGGATAAGGTTTGTTTCTCTATCCAAGATGGCTGACAAACCACGTGACCTATGATATCATCATTTTCAAACTATATGCAACAGTGCTGTTAGATGATATTTGTAAAATTTTGCATCAATAGGGTGAGCGGTTTCAGATATAATTATTTAATATTTTCCTTCAATCCAATATGGCTGCCAAACCATGTGACCCACGATGTCATAAAGTTAATATTTCAATACAAATGGGTCATAGATCATGTGCATGCAATTTCAGATTTTTAGGATAAGGAATTCCATTGAAACATTTTTGGCTGGTATACCACTTCACCGATGATGTCATCATTATCATGCTTTTGTTCCCCATTGGGAGAACTTGACAATGTGCCAAGTTTCAAATTTTTCCGAGAAATATTTTTTTAATTATTTGCTTTTAATCCAAGATGGCTGCCATACCATGTGCCCTATGACGTCACAATTATCATAAAAACATTCTGCATGGGTGTCACTCCTACCCTGAAAGTTTTGTCTCAATCGGACATACGGTTGCTGAGAAAAACGAGGTTTAGCCCGGACGGACGGACGGACAAATAGAAAACATGCCTCCGGCGACTATGTCGGCGAAGGGATAAAAAGGGTTTCATTGTTATTTGAGTCTTAATGAAAAGAAATCAGAGTTTACCAATCAACGGTAAATGGTAGCACAAACAATCATACAGCAATGGAACCAAACTGGTTCACTACTTACCAATTTTGAGCGAACTCTTTTCGGTAGCTCCTCGTCCAAGGTGTAAACATCCTCGCGTTTGGTGGTGAGTTGGGAGCCATCTTCAAACTCAACCTGTAAAGGTAACACAGAAGGAAATAAACATGCAGTGTGGCAAACGTGCAGCTATGCATGACGGAAAGGCAGAATTTAAGCTCCTTGATGTACCTGAAACACATGCACTGTATGCATGGCAACAAACTTTGCACTGTAAAGATGGGTGTCTGTCCATTGCACCTGTACAACATCATTTGGGGCTGGCGGGCCATATTGCAGGCAGTTGTGGCTCTGTGGAATAGCAAAGTTCACTATAAGTTATAATATTGCTTATGTATCACCACAACTGAGACAGGCAAGAACAATTCTCCTTGCAAAAGCAAATGTCAGCGGTTGCAAAACAATAAATTTACCTTTCCCTTTTTCTTAATCCTATAATGTTTGTTCGAAAAATAACGAATACAAAGTCTTTACAAATCCAGTTGGTATTTAAGAAAGTAATAAATTGATTTGTGGTTGCTTAAGGCAGCTGCAAATTAAAGTTTTAATATCTGCTTTGAGACCAGTATTAATATGTGCTTGGATAGAGAGACAACACCCACCACAATATCTCCAGGGTATAGGTTGTCACTGAATGACCCATCGTCAAAGTTGACTTCATAAAAGACCTGTGTCGACAAGCCAATGACCTCACAGTGGTAGTATCTGCTGTTCTTGTGCTTCGATATGACAGTCTGGCCGATTGTCACATCCTGAAGGGAGCTCAGGTTTCTCTGTCCAAAGACAAGATGCAGAATCAAAAGGAGATCTTAACCTACCATCTTCACAGATTGCCCGCAATAAAATAAAAAAACAGCAGCAATCCTCCGTCACATGACGAGGCAAAAAAAAATAAAAAATAGAACGGCACTCAGTAGAGAGCATATCTCCACCAGGCTGAACAGTTTACGTTAGTGTATCCCCTTGATTGGCCGAATATGGATTCAGACCTGAACCAAAAGCTAATTGGCTTGTTCTTGTCACTTACGCAACTCATCCACTAAGTTTTGTCATAAACCGTCCACAACTTTTTGAAACATCATCTATATATTGTTTTTGGCCCTATCTCTCAATGGTGAAGAATCACTTGCAAATTTTCAAAAATTCTCATATCCGGATCCAGATTCAGATCTTCAAAATTTAATCGATTCGTCTTTGTCAAACACCCAACTTGTCCACCAAGTTTCGTCTGAATCTGTCCATGGCTTTTTGACACATCATGCTTCATATCGTTTTTAGCCCTTGCACTCAATGGTGAAAAATCACTTTAAAAATTCTCAGATCCAGAACCAGATTGGAATCTTCACCAAAATCTAAACATTTCGTCCGTGTCACATACCGAACCTCTCCACCAAATTTCGTCCGAATCCATCCAAAACTTTTTTCGATAAACTATTTTATATATTTTTTGGTATACAGGATCGAGGCTCATGAAAGAGCTAACACAAAATAAATAATAAGGGGAGCTACATAATAAGGGGAGCGGTAGACAAGATTGGGAGAGAAGGGGAAGCACACAAACACAACATTTGAGAGCAGGGACATGGGGAGATCTGTAGGAGGGAGAGGGCTTGGGGGGAGGAGGTGTGGGAAGGGAGTGGGGGTGTGAGAAGTATAAAACACAAGGATACTACAAGGACTTCCAGGAAAAAAGTTGGTATTTCAAAAAAGTGGATCTGGGGTGAATTTAGCGGGGGTAGAAAATATCAAGGTTTTGGATGAGGGAAGATAAGAGATGGTGGTGAACAGCTGTTTTAAAGACCAGGAGGGAGGAGTGGGATTGAAGAGAGTGAGGGAGTTTGCTCCAGAGGCGGGAGAAAAGAGGAATGAAGGAGTGAAGGTGAGCAGTGAGTCTTGATTTTGGCAGTTTAACCATAAGAGGGTTGCAGGCGGATCTTGTGCAACCTGCAGGAATATTTGGGGGACAGAGCCCAGAGAGAGCTGGGGGAACAAGGCCGGAGAGGAGTCAGTAGAAGACAGAAAGACCACCAACCTGCCTACGGTGAGTAAGTGAGAGGCCCTTGGAGTTAGCTTCATCGTGGGAGATACCAATGATTCTGAAAGCTTTGGTTTCAACAGCGTGAAGCCGAGCTAGGTGTGACGCAGGAGCACCGGCCCAGAGGGGAGAACAGTATTCCAGTATTCCTGTTCACAGAACAGTATTCCTGTTCACAAACCAACAGACAAATAAACTAGAAATCGGTCAGAGACCGAGGACTTGCCGGAATAAAAAATATGGCGGCCAAACCACATGACCGATGACGTCAACATTATTTGTTTTCTAAACGAATTTATCCCTAGATGACGCTCAACAAATTTCATCTTGATCGGATGAAGTTTTGTGCTTGTCGAATTATGACGCCATAATGGAGGCACCTATGACATCATTGTTAACATGTAATTCCCCATGGAGAGTTCTTTACAATGAGCCATGTCTCAATTTTTTCTATTCAGTACTTTTGGAGGTATAGAGGTGCAAAGTTTTTTGGTTTTTCCAAGATGGCGGCCGAACCACGTGACCGGTGACGTCATCATTATTTTTTTCTCCACCAGTTTATGCCGACATGGCGCTCAAGAAATTGCATCTTGATTGGATGAAGTTTTGTACTCGTCGAATTATCGAATTATGACGTCATAATAGAGGGCTTGGGCCGAGAGAGTTAAAAATTGGGCACAGTCTATTCCAGGGCAAGCCACATATGTGTGTAAAGTATGGCGATGCTATGTACAACGATGTAGACGTCGTGCTGTGCACAAACAGACAGACAAACCAACCAACCAACATACTTGCCGGAATCTTTCCCGGCAAGTAACAAGAAAGACGTCGTGCAGAGCACAATACTTGCTGATTCCACCCTCCCCAGCCTAAAAAGGCACCATGAATACATCAAATTGTAAATTTCATTAACACTAAAATTGACAATCTTAATCAAAGCACCGGCCAATGGGATGAAAATCGATTATTCAGATGAAAATGGATGATTTTAGAAGTTGAACCTTGAGTTGACCTTTGACCTTTTGACCTCAAAAGTATTTGCTCTGTCAATTCAGTGTTGCACTATGCAATTGCTGTTTTATTTTAAAGTTAACAAGTCAGGAGACGACGATGGTTCACGAGTGAGCGGTATTCAATGACAAAGAATGAATGAATGATCGTTTTAAGGCCATTTTCCCTCGCTAGAGTGGGGGTTGGCCTTGCGGGCCCCATGACAATCATGGTTCCCTGTTTGAGGCAATGTTTTTTTTTTAAGGCCGGATGCCCTTCCTGACGCCAACCCTTGGTCGCCTCTTACGATGCGCAGGGATACGGTGTGCCTATTCTAAACCGGGGTACACACCATGATCATTCATCCCAGCAAGCTGGTACTCAATTTGCCGACCTCGGAAGGATGACAGGCTGAGTCAACCCCCCTGGCGTTAATTCAGCAATCGACCGGGATTCGAACCCAGGATCCTAGGATCCCAAGCCGGCACCCTAACCGCTAAGCCAACACCAGGCTGTATTCAATGACAAAGGACGGACTATAACCGAAACAGGCCCGGACAGGCCAGGCCCGGAAATGTCAAAACGAAGGTTACTGACCTTGAAATGAGATAGAAAATAATGTATAATCAGTTATGAGGTTAGTTAGCTACACAATACCAAAAATTCGGTGAAAAATGGGGGGGGGGAAAAAAAAGAAAAAGAAAAAAAAGAATCAGCGGGCTCCGTGGGGCTAGACTCATGACATTGGCCTAACCAAATAACGAAAAACCCCAGTCAGACTCCACCAAACCCCTCGGAGAAGATGTAGCTTGAACTTGATTACCCCCTGAAAAGACATCTTTTTCGGGTGTCGCTCCGCCCACAATGGGCGCAATACGCCCACTCTAGGCAGGACACAACTAGATCATGATATCAACCTCCCACCCAAATTTCATCAAGATCGGATGATATCGTCGGGTAGTTATGCTGTGGACGGACGGACGGACGCACACACGCACGCATGCACACACACGCACGCACACACACACACACACGACGAATATAGTGGTCACTTGATAACTCGTGAACCAATAACTCGTGAACCAATAGGATGAAAGTTAATGATTTTAGAAGTTTTGAACAGAAATTGACCTTTGACCTCAAACATAGTTTGTTTCCCAATTCAGAAAGGAACGATGCAATTGCTTCTTACTTTTCTGGTCGATCGAATGAGAATTGGACGATTTTTCTGATGAAAATTGATGATTTTAGAAGTTTGACTTTATGACTTAAAAAAAGTTGGTTTCCCAATTTAGTGACCCAATATGCAAATCCTGTTTAACTTTCAAATCGATCGGATGAAAAATGACGATTTTAGAAGTTTGACCTTTGTCTTCAAAATCAATAGGCCAAAATCAATCGGCTTCTCAGTCGTGACTACCCCTACAGCTTGGTAAAGTTTCATGACTATCGGTTTAGAATTGTGACCTATAGACGTTTGACAAACAGATAGAATAACAAAGTAGACCAACCAATATACTTGAAAAATCTTTGATTTTGCAAATAACAAACAAACAGGAGTGAAATCTACTGGTGCTGGAATCTCCCGCGATGAGGCTAACTCCGAGGGCCTTTCACTTACTCACCGCAGGCAGGTTGGTGGTCTTTCCGTCTTCTACCGACTCCTCTCTGGCTTTGCTCCCCCAGCTCTCTCTGGGCTCTGTCCACCAAATATTCCTACAGGTCGCACAAGATCTGCCTGCAACTCTATTATGGTTAAACTGCCAAAATCAAGACTCTCTGCTCACCTTCACTCCTTCATTCCTCTTTTCTCCCGCCTCTGGAACAAACTCCCTCACTCTCTTCAATCCCACTCCTTCCAGGTCTTTAAAACATCCCCATCCAAAACCTTGAACTTTTCTACCCTTGCTAATTTCACCCCAGATTCACTTTTCTGAAATACCAACTTCCTTCCTGGAAGTCCTTGGTGTGATTGTGTTTTATACTTCTCCCACCCCTCCCTCCCCTTCCCACGCCTCCTACCCCCAAGCCCTCTCCTTCCCACAGATCTCCCGATGTCCCTGCTCTCAAATGTTGCGTTTGTGTGCTTCCGCTTCTCTCCCCATCTTGTCTACCGCTTCCCTTATTATATACTTTGTGTGTCTGTGATTTTTTTTTTGTGATAAATGTTAGCTCTTTCACGAGGCTTGATCCTGTATACAAAAAAAAATAAAAAAAATAATCTCCATGACAGCATTTGCTGTAATGCATCATCTTTTTATTAAAGTTAGACTGTTAGAGCAACTAAGAATTCGTTCCCTCTCTGGCACAAACCAGCGGCAAATTCAGAATACCTGTTTTTTCAACACAATAGGGATGCGGGCGAGGCTTTGTGGTGGCCACTATGTAGCAATGCAGTGCACACCTTCAACCGATTGATCCAAACGTGCCAAGACTTGATACTTATGTACTCAACATTAACATCTGTTAATAGCTAAGTACATTCCCAAACAGCAAATGCGAAAGTAATTGGGATAAGCGAAAAGCATATTCAGAAAGGTAAGTGACCCAGTCCCATGGAGTGTTTACAATAAAATAAAACAATTAAGAGTCTTGCTTTATAATTATGTTGTGGACCAAATAAGCTTCTGTGATTTCAAATAGTAAACCAACCAAAAGTAACTGTTTGAAAAACAAAGAAAACAAGAAATGTGTCCAGAAAACTAGTGACTGAAAGAAAAGGAATATCTACCCTCACCAGAGGAGAGGATATTGCATTTGAGTCCGTTTGTTTGTTTGTCTGTCTGCACAGAACACAACTATGTGTATTAATTACATTCGACACCAATATACCTTTACACCCCTTGAGACCCTTTAAGACTCCTAAGACTCTTCAAGACTGTTAATGGCATTAATACCCTTTAAAACACGAAGACCCTTTAAATTAAAAATCCTAAGACCCCATAAAAACCCCAAGACCTCTTAAAGACCCAATAAAATCCCGAAGATCCACAAAACCCCAAAGACCTCTCAAGACCCACAATAACATCAAAACCCGAGACCCCTCACATCCCTTAAGGACCTTTAGAACTCCTTTAGAAATTCCTTTTGAATTTTAGATTATTTGACCCTTTAGAATCCCAAATACCGTTGGACTCCTTTCTACCCTTTGGACGCTTTTAGACCTTTTAATACCCAAATTTTACTTTTCGACCCCTTTGACATTTAAACCCTTTTTAGTCAGTTTAAGAAAATTTAGACCCTTTCAGACAATTCCGACCCTTTAGATCCCTTTGACCTTTTGGATACTTCAGAGTTTAGACCATTTCGACCCATTAGACCTATTTATACCTTTTAAGACATTTCGACATTCAAACCATTTGGCCTTTACAACTTTTCAGATTTGTCCTTTACACATTTAAAACGAGACCATTTAGACCTCTCTTTTGCAATCAACATCCTTCCATTTATTTGCCACACAAATCAAATCCTGTTGAGGGTCTGCAATCTTTGATAGTTCTTTCTAGTTAACAATTGTGAGACTTTCTTTTATGTCAAAAAGTCCCATTAATAAGCTAAAGGTGGCCGTTTGGACATTGGTGTGCCACTCCTCCATGATCATGCCAAAAACACAAAAACACAGACGTTACATTCACAAAAATCAAGTGCTTGTCGATGGAAGGCATAATGGACAAGGATTCAAAGAGAAATTTGGACTGCTGCTTGCATCATCACTGAGATGCGGCTCTGCAGCTGATGCGATGCTCCTCCACAATGTGGCAGAAATTTGGCTAGGCCAAGACAGTGTGGGATATTTTATGTCCACCAAGAAACGCCTGTAGATCCCAGGTATACGTCAATCCAGGGATGGTGCACTCATTGGCAAGACTAGTGCAACACCAGTCCGACAGTTTATAGCCAAGTGGAGAACCGAATCCAAAGTATACAGCTCGGATGCAAGTGCACAATGTCTGCACCGTGTTGTCTGACCTTCGATGACAGTAATCAAGGACAATCAAACAAGGGACCTGCTATTGATTATTCCAAACCATACACAGCAATAAACATTGCTACGCCAGATCGAGGAAAAACAACAATGACCGCACTGTGGGCACAACCTGCAACAACATATATATTTTCTGCTTCTCTGTCCGTTCAACTCCCTCATCCTTGCTGTTGAAGGTGTTGTACAATTCATCGACGAGGGTCTTCATGGTTTGGTTCAATATCAATTAGGAGTCTGAGAGAACTGGGTCTTCACACCCCTTAATATATTATGTAACACTTGAAGACACTCCCCACCCTTCCAATCAATACTCGACCCAAACAAAGCCAATGGAGATCTAATGCAACAAAAACCCGGACAGTGCATGAATCAGCAGAGACCTACAGGCCTGATGTCTTCGGCCCACCAGAAAACCAAGATGGTGGCCATATGAATTTGTCTGGGTGCTATGGTGGGTGGAGTCAAGCGATAAATGTAGGTCGAGTCCGGAAGCTGTCCGACCAATGGGTGCACATTTCAAAAATCGACCCCAACAAGAACAAGAACCACAACAACAACAACAACAACAACAACAACCACGCAGAGCTCTTGTAGACCTGCGACATGTCACAGGTTTAAAAAAATGAGCTTCCTCCTGCAATAAGATACTGTTTTCCTTATTGAGAGAAGGTATAGCCCCCACAGGCTTCTGCTTTCCCTTCTTACCATCCAACCATTCCAATTTTTCAGTCAATCTCATAATACCCAAAGTAATCTTGAAAAAACAGAACCAAAATCAGAACAATGCACAACATAATCTGTTCACAAATTAGAGCCAGTGTTATATTTTCGTTACATATATTATAGTACATCTGCGGACATCTCTCATTACAGCTTTAGCAGAACAAGCAATGAGGACAATTTCCAAAGACCCCTTCATTCACAAGAAGGATGTAATGATCAAGTGTGATGTTTTGGGTATGTGATGCCACTTTCTTGCAAAAATAAAGAGAACGCGCAATGTGCACTCACCATATTGAGTCCGGATTTGTGGCGGTCACACGTGATGCTCACAGCATAAGGCCAGTCATCAGGATACATGCGGACACCTGCAGCGTGTGCACACGTCACGTGGAAGGGAGTTGGACAGCGGCCGTATGAGCACTGCACACATGCTCCATGTGCCTTCTTCTGATGTTTTCGGCAATAGATGCATTTCTGTGTAACAATAGAGCGAACCCTTACTCTGAGGCATGAAGTACCAATCCTTTAGAGGACTGAAACCCAAAAGAGATAGATCAGTGGGGAAAAAAAGCAATTTTGATAAATTATTAATTAGCACTGCCCCCAAGCTAAGAATCCATTGGTAAAATACGGCATGCAGTTGCAAAAAAGGCATAATCAACGACAATAAACAACAGTGAAATGGTCAGGATTACAAAACAGCATCAGGTGATGAAAGTAAATGGGTACACAAAATTAAAAATATGGGCAAAAATCCTGGGCGCTCATCTGGTAGAATAAAGCAGTATACTACACATACTAAAAGTATTTTAAACAGTATCACGGTATTTTAAACCAATTTCAATGGTTGCTAGAAGACAGGGCAGCGTGTATAATCATACTAACGTAATCATAAGACTTTAATCAAAAAAAAAACAAACAAAAAAACTTTTGGGTGGCAACCACCTCCACCCCCAGGGATACCTCTTTAGACCCAGACTTTTCTAATGCCTTGAACAAACATTGGTACATCACTGGTGATGAAAGTTGAGATCAAGTTTCATCAAAATCATGTGTGTAGTTTTCGAGAAGGGAGCAAATACCTATTATAGGGGGTCAAACCCCCACACACCCCCTTAAACACTGATTTTTTCAATGCCATGAACAAACTTTGGTACAACATGGGTGATTAAGGTTGTGCACAAAGTTGAATCGTAAGTGCGTGTGTACTTTCGGAGAAGAAAGCAAATACCTATTTTGGATGGCAACCCCCGCCCCAACAACCCCCGCCCCCCCCCCCCCCATAGACCGCTTAAACCCAATTTTTTAAATGCCAGGAACAAACGTTGGTACATCATGGGTGATGAACGGAACATTGTGGTCACGTTTCATCGGAATTGTATGTGTAGTTTCTGAGAATAAAGCAAATTCCTATTTTTGGGGGGAAGGGAGAGGGGCAACATCCCCCAGTAGATCCCCTCAGGGCCCAATATTTTTTAATGCAGTGACCAAACTTTGGTACATAATGGCTGATGGTTGTGGTCAAGTTTCATCGAAATTGCATGTTTATTTTCTGAGAAGAAAGCAAATACCTATTTTGGGGGGGTGGGGGGGTGGGGGGGGGGTGGGTCAAACCTGGATCCACTTTGGCTCTGGTAGACCCTTAGACCCCGATTTTTTTTCTAATTTCGTGAACAAACCTGAGTTGCAACATACCAAATGTCATTTGCGCCAAGGTTGGTCACAATCCCATCAGCGGTTTCGGAGAAGTTGCAAGTGTTTACATACAGACTGATGGACGGACGACGCGCCATCGCATAAACTCCCCGGAACTACGTTCTAGGTGAGCTAATAAACTGGCAATGGTTAAGAGAAACACATGCTAAAGATGCCTACAAATTAAGGGGGTTGGGATTATCTTTCAAAGAACAAAAATGACAAGCAACCAAAAGGATTTATGCAGAGTTTGTTCCAAATCTCACTTGTTCGCTTCGTTGTGTAAATCAGTTTGATTGGCGCCATGCTGGGTTATAGTTTCACTTGTATAAGAAGTACGTGTGCTCCCTCATTTGTCTATTTTGAGCGCCAGGTCTATCCATTTATTTACGTTAGTGTCTCGTCTTCCCTCCCGCATTGCTTTATAATAAACCATACTAATTTTCAGGAATGTGTTCCCACATTCTTGCCTTTGTGTGCACTTGAACCATCAGCCATTTTCGTAACGCGTTTGAACGGCGGTTGGGGAGTATTAAATTGTATTATGTATTCCCACTATCATCCCTGGTGTTGGCTTAGCGGTTAGGGCTTGGTTAGGGTTAGGGCTTGGGATCCGAGGATCCTGGGTTCGAATCCCGCTCGATCACTGAATTAACGCCAGGGGGGTTGACTCAGCCTGTCATGCAACAAAAACCATGCTCCATGTGCCTGCTATTGATTATTCCCCCTTCGGGAATAGTAGATACTTTTGGTACATAATCAACGACAATAAACAAATATGCATGCCGTTCAACAACCCAGGAATCCCGAGGTCGGCAAATTGAGTACCAGCTTGCTGGGATGAATGATCACGGTGTGTACCCCGATTCAGGATAGGTACACCGTATCCCTGCGCATCGTAAGAGGCGACCAAGGGTTGGCGTCAGGAAGGGCATCCGGCCATAAAAACATTGCCTCAAACAGGGAACCATGATTGTCATGGGGCCCGCAAGGCTAACCCCCGCTCTAGCGGGGAAAATGGCCTTAAAACGATCATTCATCCATTCATTCAGAGGGTGCAAAGTAGGGAAGTGCTGTCTGCTCGCAGGATCGTTTGGCCATTTGAGGAGGTCTTGAACCTCGAGCACAGAGGCCCTGCATGAGCAGGACCCCATAGACGACAATATACAAAAGTGATTGAAATGATGACATTTATTATTTTTGGTTAAACAAAGATCGGGGATAATGAAAGAAGAAATTGACAAAGAACAAGTTGTTGACACTTTAAACAGCCCCAATTATTCGCACCTTCTCGTGCTGTCATCTGAGGGGAACGTTTTTGGCCAAAATATTTCTAGAACCAGCTGACCAGGTCTGACATTCAATTGAAGATGGCACGAATTTGTAATTTGTTCAGGGTGCCAGCGATAACTGGCCTACTCTTCTCGAAGGACACCGTGGTATCATTAAGATCCCCCAACTAATGGTGTCAGACGGGACGTCCAGTTTAACGATTATTATCAAAGGGATGGCACACATGATGCCTCATCCTGCATGCGAAAGTCAGCCCTTAAGTTGTTGACACAACTATCAGTGAAGTGGGAGACATCTAAATGAGGAGCAAGTGGGAGACATCTAAATGAGGAGCAAGTGGGGGACAAAGGGGATTCATGATCACCGTATGTTCATTATAATAAGCTCATATTAATCATCGTTCCAATTCTCACTGACGTCCAATCACTTGCGATGGATCTCCACATTTTCAAAACTAGTACAGGGCACTTAGCACACAATTACAATAAAAAAAGGAACCATATATTTAGTAGCACTGGAAATGAAAAATAAAAACGCTAAATCAAAACGAATCGTTTCTGCCATGCAGGAACATTTTAATTTACAGTTGACGTTTAGAGCAGCAACGAAGGCTGGAAAGGGTGGAAATGCGAATGGTTCGGTGGATGTGTGGAGTATCGTTGAGAGAGAGGAAGACAAATGATGAATTGTGAAAGATGATGGGAATAGAGCCTGTGATTGATGCTGTGAAGAGGAACAGGTTGAGATGGTTTGGTCATGTGTTGAGGAAGGATGAAAGTGACTGGTTGAGAAGAGTGATGGAAATGAATGTAGAAGGAAGTAGAGGACGGGGAAGACCGAGAAAGACTTGGCTAAAGATGGTGGAAGAAGAAATGTGGGCAAGGGGGTTACCAAGGAGAGATGCAGAAAATAGGGCAAAATGGAGAAGATTGTCATGGGGACCACAAGGCTAACCCCTGCTCTAGCAGGGAAAATGGCCTTAAAATGCCTGTTGTTGTTGTTGACGTTGAACCCCCTCCCGCCCCCACAAAAACAACAACCCAGGCAATTAGCTTTTTTAACTTTTATTTATTGTAGTGTTACCTCAAGGTATCATTTACATATTATGTATACAATGGCTGAGTATACGTTTCAACATACTTCCCACACTTCATTTGCCCCCTTAGGTCCTCTTTCCCCTGAATCCAATGTTCACACCATTTCACCTCCCAACCCCTTCCCAACCCCCGTCCCCAACCCCACACTGCTTCAACATTTTCTTCTCAACACACACTCTCTCTCTCTCTCTCTTAATCTCCCATGTCTTCTCTTTACATAAGCAATCTGTAAATGGCCCTTAAATTAATATACTTTTCATAAATGTGTATAACTGATAATTCCACAAAGTTAAGAGCACCAAACAAGTGTGCTCTAGTCAATAACGGGAATGAAGTGATATGGTAGAGGTACGGTCAAGGTATAATCAGGGCACGAGATTAATACTCAAGAGTGCAATAAACTGAATACTAGTTTGCCCGAGGTGGATGGCCCGTCTGTGCATCCACGTTGACAAGGGGGGGTCGGGGGGGGGGGGACCCAAAAGTGAACAAAATCAAAAAGGTAACGTACCAGCTTCCACCGAGGTGGTGGGATCCGGCTTATATCCACAGGCCTCCTCTCCACCACGCCGAGAAAGCGTGCTTCGGTCACAGCAACCGCACACACCACATGCACCCACCTGTCATGCAAGCAAATGAAGCATAAGAAGACAAAACCTCCATGAAAATTACATTACCCCTACTAATCCTTCCCTTTGTGGGCTGCACACTTGAACACAACATCACATTGCCTTTGTCAGTTACACATCAACAATGCTGACACACTAACAAGAGCTGTATTGAAGGCCCGCACAGGATAACACCGTGAATACATGCTCTTGGGACCAAGCAAGGCAGTGTTCTATGCGGCACACAATTTTACCAGCCGCTGGGAGTGCCTTCAGTGGGCAAGTGTTATGCCAGCAGTTCCATCTCATTACACAGCCAGGTGGTCGGCCATAGCGGCCTGGGGGCGAGGACAAACTGGATTGTAATTTACAACCCTCTGGCACATGAGCTGCCACTTCCTGCTTACGTGTTGAAGCCGCACACACGCACGCTGGGTTTAACAGCAACAGCGTGGCATGCTGCGCACGCTCGCATCATCGCACAACAAAATTTATTGCAGAAAATTGTGCAAAGTATCACAAAATGACAAATCCTAATAGAATAAGACAGAACATTGAATGTGTAATTAAGAGCATTCAGATGAAGAAAGGCAAAATATTTTTAAATTACTCGTGGTGTTTTATCAGAAGAAAATGAGATAAAGGCCAAAAACAGATATGGAAGAATTTGCATCGAAAATTTGACAAGTGACAGTCAAACAATAATGTACTTGCATGCAGTCCACGACACTGAGAAAGTGTGATTTGGTCACAGTACAACCGATAACTTGCAAAACTCCAGTGTTATAAAAGCTTCCGAGTGTGGAGCAAATGTGCAGTTTGAGTTGCAGAGACAAAAACTAATCAGAGATCAATTAATACAAGGCAAAACGAAGGAATTAAAATGTAGAAAGAGGGAGACAAGAATTGTAGCCTCAAAACCAAGCCCCAAAAACGAATTTCAAATGGATTTGACAGCAATGCACAAACATCGAGTGTGTTTAATGTGTTTATTTAACCATAAAGGATCTGAAATCTGCCATCAGGGAGACGCTGTTACCTTTGAAGAGGAAAATTTGTATACAAATAGCCAGGCAATAGAGCAACTCAAGGGCACGGTGGATTGACAATAAATGATTGCCTCTGCTTTTCTGGAGATACGAGGAAGCGGATCAAATTATATACTGCAGATCCCGAATAAAATTAAACAAATCATGGCGGCAGGACTTCGTTGGTGCAATCTGCTGTGTACAGTCAAAGGAATCAAAAAAGCAATGCAATGCGAGTCAACGAAATCCCACGGGGCAGTATGAAAGGCTCTCTCATCTTCTATGTATACAAAAGAAAGTTTTTGTTTGTTTGTTTGTTTGTCTGCACGCGCTAATCTACTGAACGGTGAAAGATAGGAGGAAACCTCCAAAACAATAAATGTCAGGACAGGCTCCAGGAAGGTTATAAGCTAGGTGGTGAGGCCGCCTCGGCCGGGCTGGGCCCATTTCGCAATAAATCTTCTTCTTCTTTCAAAATTCTCTTGATGTACAACTTATGCACTGAATAGGAATACCTGACTGATTGCAACACATGCTTTCAAAATTCTCTTTCGCGGGGCCCGACAGAAGAAAGAACAAGGAATCGTCGAGCACGAACTGATACTGGGCTCGCGTCAGACCGATGTACAGAAGATTAAATTAATTCAAAAAGAACCCGGGCAACGCCGGGTGCATTCAGCTAGTCTATGATAATGAGAGGGAGAGAAGGAGAGAGGGAGAGAGGGAGAGAGGGAGAGAGGGAGAAAGGGAGAGAGAGGAAGAGACGAAGAGAGGAAGAGAGAGGGAGAGAGGAAGAGAGGGAGGGAAGGAGAGAGGGAGAGAGGGAGAGAGGGAGAGAGGGAGAGAGGGAGAGAGAGGAAGAGAGAGGAAGAGAGGGAGAGAGGGAGAGAGAGGAAGAGAGAGGGAGAGAGGAAGAGAGAGGAAGAGAGAGGAAGAGAGAGGAAGAGAGAGGAAGAGAGAGGAAGAGAGAGGAAGAGAGAGGGAGAGAGAGGAAGAGAGGAAGAGAGGAAGAGAGAGGGAGAGAGGGAGAGAGGAAGAGAGGGAGGGAAGGAGAGAGGGAGAGAGGGAGAGAGGGAGAGAGGGAGAGAGGGAGAGAGAGGAAGAGAGAGGAAGAGAGAGGAAGAGAGGGAGAGAGGAAGAGAGAGGAAGAGAGAGGAAGAGAGAGGAAGAGAGAGGAAGAGAGAGGAAGAGAGAGGAAGAGAGAGGAAGAGAGAGGGAGAGAGAGGAAGAGAGGAAGAGAGGAAGAGAGAGGGAGAGAGGGAGAGAGGGAGGGAGGGAGAGAGGGAGAGAGGGAGAGGGAGGGAGAGAGAGGGAGAGAGAGGGAGAGAGAGGGAGAGAGAGGAAGAGAGAGGAAGAGAGGAAGAGAGAGGAAGAGAGAGGAAGAGAGAGGAAGAGAGAGGAAGAGAGAGAGGAAGAGAGAGGGAGAGGGAGGGAGAGGGAGGGAGGGAGAGGGAGGGAGAGGGAGGGAGAGGGAGGGAGGGGGAGGGAGAGGGAGGGAGAGGGAGGGAGAGGGAGGGAGGGAGAGAGGGAGAGAGAGAGAGAGAGAGAGAGAGAGAGAGAGACTTTTGTGTCCTTTTATTATAAAAGTATAAAACCAAAGTATTCCAACTCCACTTCACATACAAATCACAACCTCATTTCCAATGCATTTGCACAAAACACCCCCCATGCCCCATAACTCTTCAAACACAAGAAGGTTCCCCATGTTTACATGATAAGCATGTTCGAGCTTTATACGTGCTGACACCATCCCGATGAAACAAAAAAGTGCATTTTCATTTTTTCCACTACCTAATCTGGCTTTTCTGGTTTTATAAATCGCAAGCTTAGCAATTCCAAGCAAAAAATTCAAAAGAAAAATCACAGAGTTTTTCCTAGTATTACATGCAAGTCCATAAACAAAGATTGTAACAGAAAAAACAATTTTGAATTTACAAAAGATTCGGCTCAGATACAGAAACAGAGATGACAATCTCTTGCACTCAATAAACGCATGATACAAATGTTCAACATTACCACAAAAAGGACATAAATTAGACACAGCAGGGTTAAACTTCTGAACTAACACCTGTGTGGCCAGGGCGTGATGGACCAGTCTCCAATTTAGGTCTCCTGTACGTCCAACAGTAGGACTCCTGTACATTTCATCCCAATTTGGAGTGAGAAATGCTCCTGCAGGTAAAGACTCTTTCCACTTGTTCATTAAGGGTGCTGCACAGCCCGGTAAGCACACCTCTAGACAAATTCTATACATTGCCCTTTTTCCCATGATGTGGAACACACTAGATTCTTTGCTGTGAGAGGAAAACACACCATGTTGTTCCTGGGCAGTGACTGAGAGTTCAGGGAAGGTTAAACGAAAGTCTACTTCTTCATTTACCCCATTCCACCAAATGTTTAAATCTAAAAAAGTCTGGGATACAATCTTTATGACCCTGCTCACTATTCTAATTGAACGCAAGCCAATTTTTCCAGAAACAGTGCTGGCAGACAACCATCGCTTTAAGGATAGCTCCATAAGATCTCGCACTTTATTAATCCCATTGTTCGTAAAATGTTCCATAAAAGCTCGGCTGGTAGATACTTCAGCGAATAGTGAGTTTTGGAACAATGGCTCATGCACAAACCTCCTGGGATCATAAGAGATCTCCAACCGCTGCACTCCTAGAGCTTGCCAGGCGTTCAGGAGAGACCGATGAAATGCAGGGAGCCGAGCTCTGTCGACCTGTTTCAAGTCCATAAGGAAAAGTTCCCGGTCATAGTCCATTCCACCTACTTGCCTGAGCAACGTATTCGTGAGAGGACGCCAGGGCACAACCTCGCTGTACAGCAGACGTTTTATTGTCATTAGCCGAAAAGCCATTATTCGACTAGGGATGTGCACCAGGTTTTGACCACCTGAATTACGTGGTCTACACAACACATCTGGCTTAAGCCAGTGGTGGCCTCCCCAGAAGAAGTCAACTAGACCCCTCTGAATGTTGGTGATCAGAGCTTGAGGGGGCTGGAGTGCTATGATCGTATGCCATACGATTGGAAGCACCAGGTTGTTTATTATCGTTACCCGTGCCTTAAGTGACAAGATATGGAGCATCCCTTTCCACTTTGATAGTTTCTGCTTAATGTTATCTAAGAAACCATCCCAGTTTTTCTTCATATAGCTTGCAGTTCCCAAATGGATGCCTAAGTATTTAAACCCATCCGTTTTCCATAACATTCCTCCTGGAAGAGTTGGGGGAACCATATGTGAAGCCTGTGACCACGATAGGGTATCTGGGTACAGAGAAAGAGCTACACTTTTGTTCCAATTTACTCTTGCTGATGAAGCAAGTTCAAATTTGGCAAAACACCGGGATAGCTCAAAAACATCTTCCTGGTTTTTAACCACAACACACAGGTCGTCTGCATATGCTGATGTAACAATTTTGGAATTGTTTGACAAGGACAAACCAGATAAAGTGGTACGAAGGAGAGCCAGTAAGGGTTCGATGGACAGTGTGTACAACATGCCTGACAGTGGACAGCCCTGACGGATGCCACGCTGAAAGGGGAAAGGACGACACAGACTATTATTTACTTTTAGCAGGCATGATACATTGTTGTATAAAAGTTTTATGCAAGAAATGAATTTTTCTCCAAATCCTGCTTTCGTAAGAACTGCAAACAGAAAAGTGATCCACACTGTCAAAAGCTTTCTCCTGGTCAAGGAGTAATAACCCAAAAGCATGCGACGCAGTTTGACCGATAGTAATCAAGTCTCGAACCAAGAAAATACTGTCATACATGGATCGTTCAGGTATGCAATACGTTTGGTCATTCCCAACTAAGAACGAGATGACCTTTTTAAGACGCATTGCAAGCATTTTTGACACAATCTTGTAATCAGTATTTAACAATGACACAGGCCGCCAGTTTGTAATCTGCTGCAAATCCCCTTTCTTGGGAAGAAGACATAAGACAGCTCTTCTGCAGCTCAAGGGCAATTCCCCCTGATTTAGGCTCTCGTGAAAAATCTCAATTAAAGCAGGACCCAGAACATTCCAAAAAACTTTGTAAAATTCAGCAGGAAGTCCGTCAATTCCGGGGGCCTTGCCGTCTTCGAGTTGTTTCACTGCTGTTGTGAGCTCCTCCAGAGAAATGTCACATTCCAGTTGGAGTTGCTGCTCTTCAGAAAGAGATGGGAGAAGTTCAATTATCTCATTTGCCATCGTTTTATCCACCGTTCTTGGAGTAAACAAGTTTGAGTAAAACTCTTGCAGTGAATGTTTAATGTCACTTTGGCGAGTCAGAACACCGTCGGGAGAGCGTAGACTCTGAATCTGCCGAGAAGTGTTGGCAGCCTTCTGCATTTTGAATAAATCTTTGTTTGGAGTCTCGAGGTGTATTATGCTCATCCGCAGGTGAATCATTGCTCCTGCCGCACGCTCTTTGACCAGTTCGGCCAGCAGGGTCTTTTTTTCTATCAGCTGCTGATATTGGTCACTTCCCCAAGATGTTCCAGCTTCTTGTTCATATTTAAGTATATCTGCTTTTAGAGCACTTATCAACCCAGACGTATTACTAGTGGCATACGAGCAATATTGTTGGCAGAAAATCCGAATTTGTGACTTGGTACAGTCCCACCACTGTCGCATATTGACATAGGAACACTTTTTCTTTTCTAATCCTTCCCATACCAGTCTGAAGGCATTTTTAAAATGTTCATCTTGTAACAATTTCACATTGAAATTCCAGTGTGCACTCTTACAGCAATGACCAGGTAACATACAATCCATTGCATTCATATGGTGATCAGAAAAGCCAGATGGAGTTATACATGTTCTCTTAACCAGATTCACCATTCCTTGGTTCACGTACAATCTGTCCAGTCGACCCATGGTTAACTGGTTTTTTGCACAGCACACCCATGTATATTGACGGGTGTTTGGATTTTGTAATCGCCATACATCTCTAAGTTTGTATTTTTTCACAAGTTGTGCCAAGGACTTTGCACTGGGTGGATGTGGCTCAGGAGTGTTCCTGTCCAGTCGAGGGTTGAGTGTGCAATTATAGTCTCCCCCCATACAAATTAAACAAGTCAAATCAACAGTGCTTAAACAATCCGCTAATTTTGGAAGAAATAGAGCCCTTTCAGCGCTGTCACTGGGGCAATACACATTAATAATGCTAACCTTTTGATTGCTGCTAATAAAATCCACCACCATCAAGAAACCCTTACAAATCTCTCTATAGTGAATCTCGGATGGTTGAAGGCGAGGATGCAAGATTATTGCCACCCCCGCTTTAGCTTCTTCAACCGCACTGGAGAAAACATGGCACCCTTTAAACATTCTGCGCCACTCGTCTTCACAAGATTCGTTAATGTGTGTCTCTTGTAACATGAAAATATCAATCTTTTCTTTCTCAAATAGTTGTAACACCTCCAGACGCCGCATACAGCTGCGGCCTCCGTTTATGTTGAGAGACGTTACCTTCATTTATTCTTTATTAATTTTCCTCCTCTTGGAGTTCTTTTCCTGCCTTAGTGGCACACTTTCTCAACCGCTGAAATTGAGGTTCTGATATCCCAACTTGCTGGGGTTCACGAATCATGTTTCTAGTAGTTTTTAGAAAAGCATGTAGGTTTGGGAAATAATCCTGAATTCTGACATTCCTTTTCCTGAAGGATTCATCGAGGAATTTTTTAACTTCATCTTCTGTAACTACAGTGTCCCCATCCCCATCCTCTTGGGCACAAAACCCACTACCTGACGAGGTAGAGTAGGGTTCATCAAAATCAAACGCATCATCTTTGTCATTCTCTTCCTGATGCAAACTTATTTCTGAGGCACAAATCTCCCCAGGATCAGAAACATGGATATCGTTTTCATTCATGTTTAGCTGCTCATCGTCATATGCAGCTTCCTTCTTATCATCCCTTTTATTTTGTTTGAAACGTGTAGGCTTACAGGTTTCCTCTGAGGGGCTGTCAACTTATCTGTTTTATCATTACACCTGGCCATCCCTGCGCCCACCTCTGTGACCATTACATTAATGTCATGTAAGACATCAGGGTTATCAATATCCCCACTTGTGTCCTCCTGAGATGCGCGAGGATTCTCGATGTCTATATCACACTCAGAATCCTCAAACAGTTCGGCAAGTGGTGCAAACGAATTGCTTAGATTTAAACCCGGTGCCGGTTCAGTTTGCAATCCCACACAGGTATTCTCTACACAAGCTCCATCTTGCAAGCTCGGCGACACGTTTGACACAACAAGTACCTTACTTTGCACTGTGCTTGCATCCTTCACGACGGGACATGAACGTTTATGTCCTTTTTTACGAACCACTGTTACGAACCCTTCCATATTGTCATCCGTACAGTCCTGTACAGTAGGAGAGGGATCAACCACGTTTGTCACACCAGCAGGTAGGGAGGAGTGGTCTACTGTTTCCTGTTCACCCATTGGTTGTGGGGAGGGGTCTACCATTCCACGTATCTCAGTAGGTGAGGGGGAGGAGTCAACTGTTTCCCGATCACCATTAGGTCGTGGGGAGGAGTCTACCTTATCATCCGCCACATTAGGTGGGGAGGGAGGAGAATCTGCAATCACCTGGTCTCAATTTTCTAATGCTCTCACCAAACCGGGACAGGAACTCTTTACGTGTCCGTAAGCTCCACACCCATAGCACGTCATGACGTCCGTGGAGGCATACATTCTATAAGTATGGCCATTAATCTTTGCATGCAAAACTACATTGAGCTTTTGCACATTTTCGGGCAATATCATGTAAACGACCCTTTTAAAAGTCATCACGTGTCGAAATTCACCCCTTGCCGAGTGTATCGGCACCATTGTCACTTTTGATACGATCGTACCGAACTTGCTCAATTGAGCACACAAGTCCTCACCTTTAACAAAGGGAGGGGCATTAGACACATTGACCCTCACCGCAGGTGTATCTAATGGGGAAACCACTAGAAACATGTTGGGTTCTATGAGAAGGCCTTGCTCCACAACGGAGTTCACCATGTGCACCTCCGATACAAACACAACAACTTTCTTGTTCATTCGAGAGGCTGCACGGATATTATGTGAGCCGACGCTTTTTCCAATTGCTAGAAGCACTTGCTCCATCTTTACCTCACTCGGAGGGTCGCACACCAGCCCATGCTTGCGAGTGAGCGACTCGTACATGCTATTCCTCAAACAATCGTTTGCCATAGCGAACGTAAATTAAATAAATAAAGGGTGAGAAATCAAAAAAAAAAGATACCAACCACAAGCAACACCGGCAAGTGGAGGTAAAACCAAAAACTAATGGACTAGGTCCAAGAACCGTTTAGAGCAGCGAAACACCGCTGCCTGGACTAGGAAAAACACAGCAAAATGGAGGCCAGGCCTCAAACCCGGAGGTTCGAAAAGAGGCAACCGAACACCACCTACCGTGTGCGCTCTCTCCCTCTCTCTTGTCTCAACAATGAAAGGACACACAGGGGAAACTTTACAAGTATAAACAAGGACACAAGGGAGCGAAATGGGGGATAGGAAAACCAACCAACACGACAGAGAACTCACAGCTCAACATGCACAGCCACCATGCTGCCACACCCACGCATGACTCACCAACGACCAGCAGGAGCGCACGAGAGAGAGAGAGAGAGAGAGAGAGAGAGAGAGAGAGAGAGAGAGAGAGAGAGAGAGAGAGAGAGAGAGAGAGTCTCTCACGTCGGAGGTGTATTCAGTTACCAAGTTTCTTGTAGATCTCTCGCCAAGTGGCTGAAGCATTCGAGCAAGCACTTAATTCAAAACCATTGACAAGGAACGGCTGCCTTGGCAAGCTACCTGCTTGGTAACTGAACACACCCTGGGTTCCTCCCTTTCAGTTTAATGTTAAGCAGCAGCAGCTGTTTCAAAAGGTAATCGTACGTGTTTGTTGTTTATAATATTTTTTTTTACTTCTGGTAAGTGTGCTCCCACGAAAACGGCACGATACAATGTTTATACATGTTAACATGGCATTTGTTCAAGGAGGAAACCCCTTGAGGAGGTGGATATTATTCGTATGAATATTGTTTTGTTATAATATTATTATGCTATTATCATTAGCGTCGTCATTATTTTTATTATTATAAGCCTTGAAAAAACACAAAGCTATCTTAACACCAATATACACCTCAACATGTAACCCCCTTGGCGTTTGGAAACCCCCTTGGGGTGGGGGCGAAGTTAAATCGCAACAACCTCCATCGTGTGACCCTTAGTCTCCCTGTCCAGTTTGGTTGCGATTGGATAAGTAACGACTGAATGTCACAGTCAAAAATCAGTCAGACAAACAGACAGACACCAAACTGCGTATTTTATTATGATGATTAAAAAGGTGCTCATTACAAAAAATCATAAAAAGCCTTACCAAAATGGCGGTCCGCCATCTTGGTCAGCCCACTGAGACATCGCTGGGTTCTTAAGCCACCGTTTTGTTTCGGCCTTTTGAAATTGTTCACTCACTAACAGGGAATGTGAGCTGGGTTTAGACCGTCGTGAGACAGGTTTCGTGCATCATTCCTGTGGATATGTATGGATATTTGGAAAGACAAGGGTGTCCGGAGAAGAATAAGTTAAGTCTGGGGTTTGTGAGGTTTGTAGTTTTTGATATATTAATGTTTAAAATATGGCCTGTAGGCCGATGGTCTTCGATAGTTGCTAAGACGTGGTGTTTTCGACGAATAAAGTTGTCTAAATGAAGGTTTTGGTTAAAGTTATGGATATCATTGTATGCCTGTGGTTATAAGCTTTCAGATTATGGTCAGACTGTGTACGGATTGCTTATAAATCGGGAATTATGACTGCGTAAAGGAATTCCTTTGGAGAAAATGCACTTTTTGCTTTGAGTTAAACCTTTGAAATAAACCCTCATGGGTTTATTTTAACTTCAATTCCATTTCTGTTTTTGGTTTTGGTGGTCGCCGGAGTGGTTAAAGACTCGACTACAACAAATTTGGTGAAACTCCAATGAATGTTTACTAACTTACAACCTTTAATGACTTAACGTTAGGCAATGAGGAGCCGCATCGACATCGACAACAGTATAGCGACATGTGGCGAGGCTTGTCTCTGTCTCTCTCTCCTTTCCCCTCTTCTCCGCTATTCTCTCTCCCTTCCCCCTCCCCTCCCATTCCTTACCCTCTCCTCTCCCTCTCCACTTCCACCACACTCCCCCTTATCTAAATATTCTCGCCACAAAGTGACTCCACGTTACCCGGCAACACCGGACCTTTGCTCAGTAGCAAAATTACATTGGAAACAAGAAAGAGCAATCAGAGATTGCAAACCTCGCCAGGATGTGTTTTTGGTGGTTTTTAAGGCTTTTGTGTTAAAACAAATATGGCGGCCGAAACACGTGACCGATGACATCATAAAAAAATTTCCTCCACCAATTTATCCCTAGATGACGCTCAACAAATTTCATCTTGATCGGATGAAGTTTTGTGCTTGTCGAATTATGACGCCATAATGGAGGCACCTATGACATCATTGTTAACCTGTAATTCCCCATGGAGAGTTCTTTACAATGAGCCATGTCTCAATCTTTTCTATGCAGCGCTTTTGGCGATATAGAGGTGCAAAGTTTTTCAGTTTTTCTAAGATGGCAGGAAAAAGAAAACACAATGGTTTTTGTTTTTTTTCTTTTGGTAAAAAGAAAAAAATGTGGGTTTTCCCCCAAAAAAAATTCGACAGGAGGAGGTGCACCTACGGTGAAAATTTCCTGTCAATCGAATCAACGGTTGCAGGGAAAATCATATTTATTCTGTGCGGACAAACACACAGACAAACAAACAGACCAATCAACATACTTGCCGGAATATTTTCCAGCAAGTAACAAACAAACAAACAAACGGACTCAAATGCAATACCCTCTCCTCTGGCGAGGGTAAAAAGAAAAAGAAAAAAGAAAGGCAAGAACAGCTCACAAAGATGTGAACATGGTGCATATCTTAACTAGCGGAACAATTCATACTTTCAAATGCAACCCAGCATAGTGCAAGTACATCCAAATTTCTCATTAACATCAGCAAACATTCCAAAAATGAGAAGGAAGCACAAGAGCTCTGGTCTTGTACAAGCACAAAATGTACATCAAAAATGTACATGAGAGATTTGTTACGCACAGTGTTGGGAGGGGGAGGGTGGTGGTGGTGTAGGCATCAGGCAGGGTAGCGTGCAAGTGCAACTGGGGTAGCGTCATATGGTGAGGTGTGTAAGTAGGGAGATATCGGACACATAAGCATGGTGGTTGCAATCTAGTCTTCTCACCTGCTGTCCGTGGTCTGCTGCAAAGCACCTCCCCGTAAGTTGCACAAACAGCAGTCCTAATAATAAACAAACAAAAGCAAAGGACAGAGGCACTCAGACACTTCTGCTATCTCCCCAACACACCCCACCCCAAAACTCCCAGACCCTTAATACACAACCACCCCTTTTCATCTTTAACGTACTCACTCCAATGAATGACCTCACTTTTCATACTTTCTCAGAAGTGCAATATGTAGTTACCAATAGGTTTATCTGACTGTGTCACTGTGTAAATACAATATGCCATTCAGACATGCCATGTTGACAAACACAAAGCCAGCTGTAAATCAATTCTTTTTTAACATGCAGCATTATAGTTGCATGCAGGTTGTTCCACTGTCCCCAAGGGCGACATACCGTGAAAGACAACACCTTTTCACCCTCCTGCTGTGATTATCCTTTCTCAAATTCCATCTATCGTCTGCCCACCTGCACAGCAAGGACAAAAGCAAAGATAACTTACCACGGTCCAGGCCTCAGCCGCACAGCGCGAGCATTTCCAGCCATCTGTGATGGAGTGGGATGGCACACCATAGCAACCTGCAGGCACACACGTGTGGTTGGCCTCATGGGCGATGGGGCAAGGCACCGCTGTGACGCACAGCAACACGACAATTAGCACACCATCTGCCGAGACTGGCTGGCTGTGGCACCGAGGGTGGATTAAGTTTGGCTAAGGGATGCATGTCAATTTCATGGCAACCCAAAGCAAATGGTGGCATACCTCAGAAAGCTCCTCCCCTTGTATATCCTGAGGTGCTGCCCTAAACAGATTCACCAAGACTGTTCTGATGCAACTCGTGTCATCAGTTAAATCACTAATTTGCATTTGAGAAGGGTCGATTTTTGTGATTGAAATAGCAAAAAAGGCAACTCAAACATAAGTAGTTAAAACTTCCTGAGCCCAAATAAATCAGGCTACTTTATTTCTTCAATTATGAATCAATTTATTTCACAAGTCACCTATTTGGGGTACGCAAGAAACATATACCATTTGAGAGATGTGAAGGCAGTGAGGGGGCTGGGGCTCAAAAATTAGCTTGCAGAGGGCACTGTTCAAACTGGTCAGCACAAAAAAAACAAAAAAAAAACTTCCATCTCAGACAGGTGTTTTTCTTTTTATACCTGATCTAAGGCTTATGATAGAGCTGTGACACACACACACACACACACACACACACACACACACACACACACACACACACACACACACACACACACACACACACACACACACACACACACACACACACACACACACACACACCTTGGGGCAAGTGCCATCACCTCGTGGGAATCTCTGAATACCAGCAACATCATAACAATGACACTGCTTTTCTCACCACACTCAGCGTAACATGTCCTCAGGAGAAATTTCCTCCTCCTCATGGATGCTAACTGATGCGGATTGTCCATGCTTTATCTTTTTAAATGCTGGATGTCAAGCAAGGAAGCAGCCCGTACCATTTTGAAGTCTTTGGTACGACTCAAACCTGTCCAATCCGGATGGGTGTTTTTTAGGAGACACCATCTCCTTATTGGATTGGCTATTGGTTGAATTTGGGAGCTCATCTGCCCTTTGTCAGGTGTTGTTTTTAGTCCTGGCTGGGTGTCACAGTCACCCTCACTACTCGCAAAAGCAGTGAGGGGTGTCGGTTTAGTCACCTACAGCCCAACCATGCAGCAGGTAGCACAAGGTTACATGTTACCAGTGGCAGTCCCAAAAGACTGACCAGCATAATCACCAAAATAAAAACAAAGTTCAAAATGCACGGCTTATGGTTATATAATATACGTATGCACCTATGTACATATGTATGTACAGTGTTTGAGTTAAAATTACAGGAGGGTGGCAAATTAACCTTGATGTGAAATAGCATCAGTTAAGAGGGTTGACACAATTGTGGTGCCTCAAACAGGGAACCCAGCAAGGCTACCCCCCCCCCCCCCCCCCTTGCTCTAGCAGGGAAAAATGGCCTTAAAACGATCATTCATTCATTTCACAATTCCCCCACTTCAACAGTCTATAATTGGGGTATTTTATTATGACTTGTGATACCCACCTCCAATAGAAGCACTGCAATCCAATTCACATAAAATAATTTGCATGCCACCCCTCCCACCCCCACCCTGAACCCCAGGGGTTATGTTTTTTTTTTACCATTTAAAAACTTCTTGTGCATGCCCCAAGCCAGAACAAAACCACCAGCTTTCAACTTATCCCATCAGGCACTTTTAGGAATGCATTGAAGTCAAACGTGTGTGTGTGTGTGTGTGTGTGTGTGTGTGTGTGTGTGTGTGTGTGTGTGTGTGTGTGTGTGTGTGTGTGTGTTTGTTTGTACACTGGCATATATGATTTTTAAACATAGCAAGGAAAAAATTATTTGAAATTATGTGATATTATGAAGATTAATCTCAAAGACACTCAAATATGTTCATATGAATGAGTGCAGTATTTTGATAGCGCAGCACCTGAAAAGATTCTGGAGGTCAAAAGCAAGATGGATAGTACAGAGCCTAACCTGAACAGATTACAATGCAGGCACAGAGCATTTCCCACAAATGGATAAAGTGTCTGTGTGGTCTGTGTGTGTGGCATGTTTTTTGTGGAGTTCTACTGGAGCTTTCTGATGTGGAATGTGATGCACTGAAATTATTATTATGATCTCCTGAGTTGATTACGCTAATTAACAACAAATAATACAGAAGAATTCCCAAGTTTATAAACCTGCGCCATGTTAAGGTGTACAGAGCAGTTTAATAGGTCCTTCCATGGCATTCTAATTACAAAATGAATAACAAAAACAATGATAACATTGTAGGAAAGCATATATTAATTAATACTATTAATATTAACAATAATAATAATAGTACAACTTGGCAATAATAATAACGAACGTACAATCCCCAACGATATTTGTTGCTGAAGGGCCATGTTCTACAACGACAGAGCAGTGCCTGCACTGAAGAGTCAAGGAGAAAAGGAAATGGAAGTAAGAAGGCAGAAAGATAAAAGACAAGGGGTGTGTAAATAATGATCAAGCTTACTGCTGTGAACTTGTAGGCAGCACTTAGCACAAGCGATGAATGGGCTTGTGCCATCCTCGCTCAGGAGTGAACTGCCAGGAAGTGGATCAGTGTTTTCGCCACTGGAGGCAAAACAAACCTCAGGAATAAGCGGCTTACTGTGCGGACGGACGTTTGGTGCTGGCATGGTCTCATTGAAATTGTCACCCGGCTCAGCCTGCAAGACATGTAAGCAAACAAACATATTTTAGAAAGCTATGCATTGGAGGAGGAAGGGAGAGGGGTAGGAGAGAGGCAGTGAGGTGGGTGAGGGGGAGTAGGGTAGGGAGCAGCTGAGGATTAAAAAAAAAGAGGAAGAAGGTGGAAGGGGAATGGGGCTGGAGCATTTTACCATTAGCCCTAGGGCAGAACAAACTGCTTTTCAGGCTCAATTCTTAGTCATATCAACCTGCCTTTGGTTGCAAAAGGAGCCAAAGAAAATGAAACGAGAAAAAAAAAAAATGCTTCGCTCAGACAAGGTTTTAGCCGACAAAGATGCAATCACAGATTTGTTTAACTCATGAATCTGAGCTACGTGCAAAGGTTTAATAAGTCATGCATGGCATATTTGTCTGCATGCTTAGAGGTGGTCTGTGCCCTTGGCTGGGGGATTATTGATGGCCTGCTTCATCACGAGAAGCAAGCAAAAGCATTTTTTTTTTTTTTTTTTTTTACTATCAAATACCCTCAAGAAAAACATACTGGGTGGAAAAGGGTGTTCAGGAAAGCAGGACATGATTTTTCGGATCATACTTGTTTGAGATGAGCTGCAGATGATGCATTCAAATGGAAACTGTGAAAACTGTGAAAGCTTCTGTGGGTTTTCATGAGGACAAACTCTTGATTAATGAAGCAGCAAGCTTCACACTTGGTCAAACAGTGACGCCACTTCCAACATCCATCAAGGCAAAGCACTGGTCTTCAATAACCCAGCTCGACTGTAGAATAACAATCCAGTCTGTTTCTAGATTAAAGGCTGCAAGTGTCGAAAGTCTATCAGCACTGATAGTTGAGTAAATTATTTTGGTCTCCTTTTTATATTCACGATTCTAGAGTAACACATTTCTCAGCCAGAATAGAGTTTAGTGGCAAAGAGACATCGGCACTAAACTTTCCCTGACCCTGGTCAGCACACAATATTCAATGTGTAACTAAAACCCGCACCACGTTAGGAGTGCGACCACCCTCTTCAAATTGTGACAGCTGCAAAGTATGGAAGTACTGGTCCCCAATCCTCCCACTCACTGCTTGTGACAGGCCTGCCATAACTCAGTGCCAAAGCGATGACAACGTTGATGCATGCATGTTTTGAAAAGTGTGGTGATCTGGGAGTTTCATCTGCCATTCTCTTGCTGGCCGGAAATAAAAGGCACACTTGTGGCACACCATAGGTACGATACATTCTAACAACTGTACACCGTTTCGGAGGTGAATGCATGGGAGGGCTAGCTGAGCAGAATGCCAATGAATACTTAAGAGAGGCGGGGGGTCCACTGCAATGATCATTCTCTGGTTCAACATCCTTGAAATCATTTAGGCAAAAGTCCTTTAAAACAGCATAATAGTGTTACCTATCAGGAAATATCATTTTCAATGTTAGGGTTATTCCAAATGAACTAACTAACCCCCGCTCTAGCAGGGAAAATGGCCTTAAAATGCATGTTGTTGTTGTTGTGTTGTTGGTTATTCCAAATGACAAAGACAAACCAACTGACAAAGGAAAAACAATAAAACACATTTTCAGCAATATATTTCATAAATGATGGGGCAAGCTACACACGCATAAGGTACAGAAGGAAGACATATAGCATTGTAAACATGAAGAGAGGGGAAGGGAGGAGGGGCAATGAACAAGAGAAAAGGGGAGAATTGCAGGGCAGGATGAGGTGAACAATGAAAAATCCCTGGGGGATACAATAATAATTTCAAGCAAAACTTGAATAAGGGGTCATTGCAGGAAAACAAACATAAAGGAGTAAACACAGCAATGAATCATCACCTTTAACAACGACGTTTGCATTGCGGTCTGGCAATCAATGGCCATTAGAGTATTTACACATTTGGAGACTGCAAATTATACCGTGGATATTTTTGGAGAGGTTAATGCCAGGGAAGAATTTGAAAGATCCATCGTGACGATATGTTTTTGCTTCAAGAATGAGCAAATTAGACATTCATTAAAGTGATCAACGGTGAAGGTCAATAATTGTCAGACGAAACAAAAATTTCAATCATCTATAAGCCCGATGCAAGTCAAGTGCCCATGCTATGCACAAAAAAAAAACCTTTGCATATTCTAAATATGAATATTTCAAATGAGAGAACAATTTAAAGATTGTTCATTAGAAGGATGTAAAAAAAATATGACAAGAAAGAGCAATCAGAGATTGCAGACCCTCATCAGGATGTGTTTTCAGTGGTTTTTAAGGCTTTTGTGTTAAAACAAATATGGCGGCCGAACCAGGTGACCGATGACATTTTTTTTTCTCCACCAATTTATCCCTAGATTATGCTCAAGAAATTTCATCTTGATCGGATGAAGTTTTGTACTTGTCAAGTTATGACGTCATAATGGAGGCACCTATGACATCATTAACACATGTTATTCCACATGGAGAGTTCTTTACAATGAGGCATGTCTTAATTTTTTCTATGTAGCGCTTTCGGAGATATAGAGGTGCAAATTTTTTCGGTTTTTCCAATATGGCGGTGGAACCACGTGACCGATGACATCATCATTATTTGTTTTCTAAACTAATTTATTCCTTGATGATGCTCAAGAAATTTCATCTTTATCGGATGAAGTTTAGTACTTGTCGAATTATGACGTCATAATGGAGGCACCTATGACATCATCATTAACATATTTTATTCCCCATGGATGAGTTCTTTACAATGAGCCAGGTCTCAAATTTTTTTTTCAGCACTTTCGGAGATATAGAGGTGCAAAGTTTTTCGGTTTTTCCAAGATGGCGGCCAAACCACGTGACCGATGACATCATCAATTGGGCACAGTCTATTCCAGGGCAAGAAAAATATGTGTGAAAAGTTTGGCGATTCTACATGCAACGGTGTAGACGTAGTACTGCGAACAAACAGACAGACAAACAGACAACCAACATACTTGCCGGAATCTTTTCCGGCAAGTAACAAACAGACAGACAGACAAACCAACCAATCAACATGTTTGCCGGAAAACAAACAAACAAACAAACGGACTCAAATGCAATACCCTCTACTCTGGCGAGGGTACGTAATTGGAAAGCTTGGATAAATTATGAAAATAGTTATATAATAGTTCCTGGTGTTGACAGGTGATGCAAGGAAGTAAGGAAATACTGAAATGCAATGGACAGTGTTTGAGAAGACTGCGAAGTACCTGGTAGTAAGGGTGGAAAAGAGTGCAAATAGCACAGTATGGTGCCAAGCGTGCGGCTACTGCATTATATTCTCTCTCGACGAGGAAGTTATGTGGCCTTGTCTGCCAGAGTTGTGCCAAAGGCTTGGCCCACATTCCTCCTTCCTGCGGCTCTTCCTCGCTCACCTGCAGTTCTGGCATTTCTGCAAAGTGGTGATTTTTTATCAACCGCACATTCAGTAAAAGTTGCCAACCCACCTCAAACACTTACAACTCAAGCTGTGCGAATATGAAAACATGGAACAAAATATTGTCAGTTTTAAAGTTTTCACAATGTGTAAATTCTGTTTCAAGTTTCATTTAGGAAGGGGATTACACTGCAATTGATCTGGGAATAAAAAGACAGCCAAATCACAGAGCACAATGTTGCAGCAATTGGACACTGCAATCAATAAGCATGAGGCCCAGGCCAAATTGAAACTGGAATGGCACTCGGTAGAGCGCATACCTCCACCAGGCTAAACAGTTTACATTTTGTATCCCACTAATAGGCCGGATCTGGATCCGGTCATGAACCAAAATCGAATCAATTCTTCCTTGCCAGACACGCAACCTGTCCAGCAGGTTTCGTCTGAATCCGTCCATTACTTTACCGGTTTTAGCCCTAACACAACGGTGAAGAATCACTTTTAAAATTCTAATAACCGCATCCCAATCTGTCCACAACTTTTTGAGATATCCTGATCACAGTCAATCAGAGACAGACCTGGACAGATAAACAGGGTTGAAAATACCTTCGGCGGCAGAGGTAATTGATGAAAGTCAAAAAAAAAAAAAAATCAAACACAAATTCCATAGAGATAGAAAAATATAATCTGATAGCCACGATAAGACGATTTTTTTTTGGCCTAAAACTAAAATACTACACATGAAACCAAAGGATTAAAAACAATGCGTTTGGGAACTTACTTTTGAAATTCACAAAACAGGTGAACCTACCTTACGACAAGCAGAATATGTTTTCCTTTTTAAAATGGGCACCATGATGTCTTTTTCAAGTTTGTTTTCCACATCCACATGAAATATCTTATTCTAAAGTCTTTTGAGATAAATGAATGAATGAATGATCGTTTTAAGGCCATTTTCCCCGCTGGAGCGGGGGTTAGCCTTGCGGGCCCCATGACAATCATGGTTCCCTGTTTGAGGCAATGTTTTTATGGCCGGATGCCCTTCCTGACGCCAACCCTTGGTCACGCTCTTCGATGCGCAGGGATACGGTGTGCCTATTCTAAATCGGGGTACACACCGTGATCATTCATCCCAGCAAGCTGGTACTCAATTTGCCGACCTCGGAAGGATGACAGGGTGAGTCAACCCCCATGGCGTTAATTCAGCGATCCACCGGGATTCAAACCCAGGATCCTAGGATCCCAAGCTGGCACCCTGAATGCTAAGCCAACACCAGGCTCCGAGATAAATCCGAGAGCAATTTAATTAAATGGTCATACTTAATAGTGCAAAACTGCCAAATAAAGGTAAATAGTAAAGGTTAAGGTGGGATTGTCATTGCATTTTACATGTTTAACAGAGACTTGCACAAAAACCTTCAGAATAATTACTTGAGCATGGAGGCCAGCGTGCACTCAAAGTTCATTTATTTTTATTTGGTAGCGATGAAATGCTGTTAGTGGGCCAAAAATATGCTGTTACATCTTGCCAAGTAAGGTATGATGGTTGCACACTGAATGCAATGCAGATGTAATCAATCGCAAAGAAAACTAACATTTGATTCAGAAATGTCAAAACTTTTCTTTTGCATCATAATCGGCAAGAAAACGTCATTCGCTACAACGTACAGTGACCAATATTGCTAGCATGTTGGTCAAGATACACATTTCAGTAATGAAACTGGAACAATGCGTTTCAAAATAAATCGCTCATCTCAAACAACAACACTTCTAAGAAAACAAATATATCCTTTATAGGCCACCCCAATTCAGACTACAGGCCACGACGAAGGACGAAACTCTTGGACAAAACAGATCTACTCAATTTCGTTGCACAAGTGCAACAGTGGGAGCAATAAAATGCGGATGCTTTAAAGTGCTGCAATGACATCTTTGCACATCCCATAAAATTACAAATTGTAAGCCTGTGCAGAATACTTGGATCACACAGGGAAAAAAAGAAAACCCCAAGGGAAAGGAAGGCATAACCTGAGCCAGCAAAGACATGGCCATGGTCGATGAGCCATGACAAAGGCCAGCATGGGTAAAACAATCCTGCCCAGTATTCCTAGGGACAAGACAAGTCCCAGAGAACCCACACCACCCCAGATGGCTTGCTACAGTGCAAAAACTTAATGAAGAGGACAACCATTTGGTAATCCAGGAGGCACTGAAAATGCCCTCAAAAGTCAACAAAATTGTTCCTCATGGTTCCCGCAACTCTGTTAAGAATAAATATTCTGAACTACACGAAAATAAAATTAAAACTCGATGAAAACATAATGGCCAAACTTCCCTTTTCCAGCCTAGTGCTGCCTGCTCCAAATCTCTTCCCGCAAACTTTACAATAAAGATTTTTGCTGTTAGAAGCACATAACCACAGGTTCTGTGTACAAATCTCACCCTCATCGCTGGGCGAGCCTTGTTTAACGGCAGACAGTGGAAATCGCATGGGCAGCTTGCTGAGTGGCTGACGTCGGCTCTTTGTGCGCTTCTTCGAGGCCAACACCTTTCGATAGTAGGCGTTCATCTTGGGTGGGGAAGATGGGAGGGCATGTGTCAGGGTGCACGACGAATCACTGCAGTCTGTTCTTTTTACCCCTGTCATTTTTCAATACTTTCTCCATTTCAGCAAGACCAGGATGCGTTTCTGTATTGCACATCTCAAGAAAGTGCCAATATCTGCTTTTTCCATCATGTGTGACCAGAGAGGGAGGGCTATTTTGGATTGAAAAATTCCACCAAGGCTTCAAACATGGGATATTTACTTTTACATTCAACAAGGCCCTTTGGCTTACTTCCACTAATTCCATAACAAATTCTCATCTCTCTCCATCATTTGCAAAAGATACAAATATATACACTGATATTAAAAAATAGGCAGAAAACAGATAAATGTATCTGGTAAAAACAGATAAATTGCCAAACAGATAAATGGACAAAGGGCATCTCCCGAAGAGCAAGAAAAATACACCTGCACACATACTGAATACACCTGCACACATACTGAACAGCACACCACTGGCTGTTGCTACCAAGTTAAATAAGAGGTGATTTACCTTTTTCTTTGAAAAATAATTTGATTGATCACCAATTCTCTGCCAAACTCCTACCCCCATTAGAAAGTATATCTCTATCTGTTAAGTTTTTTTAAAATGATTGTTGGAATGGTGTAAGCTTAAAAATAAAAATAAATAAATGGAGATTTTCCACATTTTTGCAGGTCAGATTGTGTAGCACTACCTGGCTCGATTCTAGCACATTTTTTTTTCTGCCAATGCTTATTCGCTCTGAGTTTTCAATTGTGATAAGATAACACGAACCAAACAATTGAGTTGTCTTGTGAGCTAGAAAACCCGCAAAACACGAGTCGGGATGTTGATGGTGAAACCAAATTTGAAGTTATCCCCTGATACAGTCATTAACCCTTTGAGTACGGATGACGTCCAGTGCCGCAACCTGCGAAAAAGTTGTGTACGGATGACGTTACTACACGTCATCGACTATACCTATAAATAGATCGTCAGTACGTGGTTGCATTCCCGTACCAAAATGCCAAATTAATCCCGTACCGGGGGTATTTTTATCAAAAAAAAAATCCCACACTCAAAGGGTTAACAACTTCAAACATGACAAGCCTAACAGCACAACATATCAGGAATATATCATATTGATAGTCCATAAACGATTTTCAAATCATTCATTTGCGATTATAATTCAATATGGTTGAAGCAGAAAAAGTTACCTGACCAATTATTATAATACGATACTATGTTTTGAGAACAAGTTAATTTTGCAATCTAACTAGTGTATAAGCTCTAGGTAAAAGTGGATAAGTTGCCATTAAAATTAGTACATTTTTGTACATTTTAGCAACCAATAGCTAAATGTAGTGGGACATTTATATCTAGAATTTCCATTCACTTTCCTCTCCCTCCTCCCCCAATTAATTGCTTTGTCCTTCATTACGTCACATCTTCCACTTTATACTGAAAAGGGGAAGAACACACACGAGCAAACACTAAGTGTGAAAAATATGGGAGAGAAATAGACCAGACCTATTGAAATAAAGAAATAACTTCAAATGAAAAAGGAGCCAAAACACATGTAAAGGCAAGTCGAGAATGGTTCAGGGGGTTGAAAGTTCAGGCAGTGTATCAGATATTTATCAGTCAATCCATCCAGATTTCTGCACACGTTGCTCAAAATAAAAGTCACCTCTGCCAAGTCTTGACGGTTGAATGTGGGTTCCATCGTGGATGGATCACTTTCCCCAAGCGACAAAGCACTGGAGCTCTCACTACTCGTCTCGAGCTCCTTCCAGATGTCTTTAGCCTGACCGCTCGTGAACGGCATGAACTCTTTGGGGTAAAGCAACCCTTCTTTCTTGATCACAACGCTCTTAGCTTGTCGACGCACAACCTTGCGCTTGTCACTTGTGAGCTCTCCCTGTAACGAATCTTCAGGAAAATCAGCACTGCTCAAAGCCTCCTCCTTTACCTTCTTTTTCTCACGATCACGTCTAGAATGCCCATCCTTGGACCGAATCTTTTTTTCAGCCTTGGTCTTTATTTGCTTGATGGCCGATTTTGCCTTGCTCTCGTGATCTGTAAGACAATGGGACAGAAACATGACAAATCTTGGAGGTGGCACGAGGCAATAGAAACTGCATCGTCCTATTTGCAACTCAACCAATGAAGAATTACAGCCTTTTGGTAAATGAACTTTGCACGACTTGTTCCACAAGTAGTTTTGAATGCATGTTAGAGTTGGTTGCTTTTTAATCGCCATTATAGCAAATAAATTATTCCACTACAGTAGCTTTCCACTACAGTAAAGAGCTCGACCTGTAGGATTAAAATGTCATTTTCATTGGTGGCAATCACTAGACTGCCTGCCAAAGCTTCAGCATCAACAGTGCCAATCCATCAAGCTGGTAGGCAGCATGGTGTGGCTAGGAAGGTGGTACATCAGAGTTGAGGCGATTATATATTAATGATTGACCCTCCGTTCTTCAGAATGGACATTGTACACCACCTTGAATAAAATTCAAATCTCAACGGATAAGAGTCAAAAACATTTGAGGTGTGTCATGCAGCTCCTTCGGTCACATATTCTTACCTGGTGAGTCCACTGGTTCTAATGCAAAGCTTTCTGAGATCCCAGGTACTGGGACACCAGACTCTGCAATGCTCTCCTTCTCTGCAGCCTCCACATCACCAGGTTCACCAACGCACACCTTGTTCTTGCTTTTGAATCGTATAAGTCTGTCAGAGTTTAGCACTCAGGTTTACTTCCGGATGGTAGTCACAACTCATTTAATCAAATCTGAAAGGATCATTGTGCAGGAAATCAAGGACACAAGTATCATGTGAGGAATAGTTGACATGGGAGGTTACTCACCTTTTCTTGCTGTTAATTTTCTTCTTAGAAGGCACATAAGAGCCATTATACGTTTCCAAAGAAAATGGGACACCTGTCAGGAACTCCACAGCTTCTGGTGTTGGCTTCGTGTGATCAAGGCTGGTGTGGTCTTTGCCCTCCTTCCAGCTGTCATAGCGCTCAGGTTGAAACCTCCTGACAAAGATGTCCATCGATATTTTTACCGTGTCCTTCATACAGGTGCACTGTGGAAAGCAAGTGGTATAACAACCAGGATTACATTTCTTTTCATTGACATCCTTTCATCGAAATCCAAAATGTACCAAAAGACACAATGCATCATTTAAAAAAAAAAGAAAAAGTGTTTAAGGCTAAGCAATGACTCCTGAATAACAAGTTCGAGCTTTAATAGGAAAATAGCAATTCTTGTAGCAAATTACATTTTCTCACAGCCAGGCAGCTCCAATTGTTCTCTGACCGGAACTGCAGAGGCTGTTTCAATGTAATGTATGGCTATGCAAACAAACCTGCAACTCAACAAATGGAAAGTTTATAATAAATAATTTGCTTTTAAAACGAAGAGATGCAAAAGCATTGCTAAAATGATTTAGATTAGCATTTTAGATTCATGGATGCCTCCAGTTGTAGCCCCAAAACCAAAAAGACACAGAAGGGGTAGCAGAGGAGGGAAGGGGCTTATGCCCATGCATATGGAGGAGACATAAGGAAGGAAGAATGGGATCTCCAGTGTGCAGCACACCTGTGATTTGGGGGGAAGAGGAGTGGTGGAGAGAAACATGTGAACATGTATGCCTGCAGGAAGCAGAGGCTACTATGCTCAACTAATTGAGGGGAATTTGTGACAACATAGTGTGACAGACATAGCAGCTGAAAAGTGACCATACACAAAAAAAAGTCTGTGTGTGTGTGTGTGTGTGTGTGTGTGTGTGTGTGTGTGTGTGTGTGTGTGTGTGTGTATGTATGCGTATGTATAGTCGTGGCCAAAAATATAGGCACCCTTGCACATTTTTCAAATAACACAATTTTCTCGAAAAATAAGTTGAAATTGGCAAAAGTATTTGGTCTCCACAATTATTTATTTCACTGTTAATATTATTTAACCTTTGTTATATAATAACTTTTGTTTTTGATTCAGATTTTTTTTTTTTTTTTTGTATACAAGATCGTGACTCGTGTAAGAGTAACATCAATCACCAAAAAAAAAAAAAAACGGACACACAAAACATACAATAAAGGGAGCGGGAGACAAGATGGGGAGATATGGGGAAGCACACAAGTACAACAGCAGAGAACAGGGACATCGGAAGATCTGTAGGAGGGAGAGGGCTTGGGGGGAGGAGGCATGGGAAGGCAGGGGGGTTTGGGGGAGGCGGGGGGTGGGAAAGTATAAAACACACGGGCATTGCTAGAACTTCCAGGAAAGAAAGAAGTCGGCATTTCAAAAAAAAGTGGATTTGGGGTGAATTAATGGGGGTAGAAGAGATCAAGGTTTTGGATGGGGGAAAGATAAGAGATGGTGGTGAACAACTGTTTTAAAGACCTTTAAGGACCTGGAGAGATCTTGTGCGACCTGTAGGAATATTTGGGGGACAGAGCACAGATAGAGCTGGGGGAGCGAGGCCGGATAGGAGTCGGTAGAAGACAGAAAGACCACCTACATGCCTGCGGTGAGTGAGTGAAAGGCCCTTGGAGTTAGCTTCATCGTGGGAGATTCCAATGATTCTGAAAGATTTGGTTTCAATAGCGTGAAGCCGAGCTAGGTGTGAGGAGGAGCACCGGCCCAGAGGGGGAAACAGTATTCCATTGAGCTGCGGATTGAAAGCCTTGTATGTGGTGAGGAACTCAGGTGTGCCAAGGAAGAACTTCGCATGATGGAGGATGCCCAATCGGCGACTGGATTAGGAGGCCAGAACTTAATATATTAAAAAAGAAAAAGAAATGACTGGCAAATTATATTGACACCCAAGACTTAATATTTGGAAGCACAGCCTTTGGACAAAATAACTGCAATCAAGCGCTTCCTATAGCCACGAATGACCTTCCTACACCTCTCTACTGGTGGTTTGGCCCACTCTTGTTGTGCAAAATGCTCCTGTTCTCTCAGATTTGAAGGGTGCCTTCTCCCAACTGCTGTTTTCAGATCTCCCCACAGGTGTTCAATGGGATTTAGATCTGGACACATTGCTGGCCACTTCAGAACAGTCCAGCATTTTGTCTTGAACCATTCCTGGGTGCTTTTTGAAGTGTATTAGGGGTCTTTGTCCTGCTGCAAGACCCATGACCGTCGACGGAATACCAGCTTTCTGACACTGGGTTGAGCATTGCGCTCCAAAATGCCTTGGTATTCTCCTGATTTCATGATGCCATGCACACATTCAAGGCACCCAGTGCCAGAGGCAGCACAGCAATCACAAAACATCACTGAAACTCCTCCATGTTACACTGTAGGGAAGGTGTTCTTTTCTTTGAAGGCTTCATTTTGCTTTCTGTACACATAGAGATGATGTGCTTTACTAAAGAGTCCTAATTTGGTCTTTGTCCACAGAAGAATTTTGGCTTGTTCAGGTGTGTTTTGGCAAAATCCAGTCGGTCTTTCTTATGTCTCTCTCAGCAGTGGGGTCCTCCTGGGTCTCCTACCATAGAACCCCCTTTCATTGAGTTGGTGACAGATGGTGCAAGTTGAAACTGTCGTACCTTGTGTCTGAAGGTCAGCTTGAATCTGCTTGGCAGTTGATTGAGATGCTTTCTCCACCATTCGAACAATCCTTCGCTGCAATGTATGATCAAGTTTTCTCTTGCGGCCACATCCAGGGAAGTTGGCTGCAGTGCCGTGGGCCTAAAATTTCCTGATAACATTGCATATTGTGGACACAGGTACATCAAGGTCTCAGGAGATGGACTTGTGGCCTTGAGATTGTCCATGCTTGGCTACAATCTTGTCTGACCTCCTCAGACAATTCTCTGGTTTTCTTTCTTTTCTCCATGCTCATTGCGGTACACACAGTGACAAAAAACAGCAGAATGACTCCTTTTCTCTATTCAAACTGATTGAATGAGTGATTTTTATATTGCAGACACCTGCAACTCACCGTAGGTGAGTTCAATTCCAAAGTAAAGGAGAATCACCTGCTTGAAATCTAATTATTTATAACTTCTAAAAGGTGCCAATAATATTGTCCAGGCCATTTTAGGATTTCTGTGTGGAATAAGCTAAGATTTAGTAATTTTTGGTTCACGAGTTATCAAACAGAGTGACCACTATATTCGTCATGGGTGTGTGTCTGTCTGTCTGTCTGTCTGCAGAATAACTACCCGATATCATCATCCGATCTTGATGAAACTTGGGTGGGAGATTGATATCTTGATCTAGTTGTGTCCTGCCTAGAGTGGGCGTATTGCGCCCATTGTGGGCGGAGCGACTCCCGAAAAAGATGTCTTTTTAGGGGGTAATCAAGTTCAAGCTACATCTTCTCCAAGGGAGTTGGTGGAATCTGACAGGGGTTTCGGTATTTGGTTAGGCCAATGTCATGTGTCTAGCCCCACGGAGCTCGATTTTTCATTTTCGCCCCAAGGTCAAGGTCACAAGGTCACGAAATTTAGAAAAGTCAATTTTTGATGGTTTTATTACATTGTTCGCTTCCTGATATGGTGAAATGTCGTACATGATCTTATATTATCACATACATCATGAAATACAAGTTTTCCAACAAATTTCAGAATCTTCGACCTTTGACCTTTGAAGGTCACAAAGGTCAAAGTTTCAAAGTTGTCGGAATCGAACCGAATTTTTGGTAATGTATAGCTAACTAATCTCATAACTGATTATACATTATTTTCTATCTCATTTCAAGGTCAGTAACCTTCGTTTTGACATTTCCGGGCTGGGCCTGTCCGGGCCTGTTTCGGTTATAGTCCGTCCTTTGTCATTGAATACCGCTCGCTCGTGAACCATCGTCGTCTCCTGACTTGTTGCAGCTTTTTTTGTTTTGATCAACTGTAAACCAAAATAAATGCATATGTGGATACCAAAATATTTTTTAATTTCAATAATTTTCTGGAAGAAATGGTGCATTATTTGAAAAAAGTGCAAGGGTGCCAATATTTTTGGCCACAACTGTATTTACGTGCACAGGATTAACCACCTTTAGAGGCCATTTTTCCCCGCAAAGCGGGGGTTGGCCTTTTTCGGGAACCGTGGTTGTTGTTGTTTTTCGGTCCCCTATTTCAAGCAATGTTTTACGGCCGGATGCCCTTCCTGACGCCAACCCTTTTTGCCGCCTTTAACGACAAACAGGGAATTACCAGTGAACTGGTACTCAATTAGCCGACCTCGGAAGGATGACAGGCTGAGTCAACCCCCCTGGCGTTAATTCAGCGATTGACCGGGATTCGAACCCAGGACCCAGGATTACGTGCACAGGATTAAATTGGGAAAATTAGAATTGAGGAAAATAAAAGAAATAGCAAGGACAGAAGAGAAAGCCCTTGAGCATGCAGTCTTGTTTTATGGCATACTGTACACACCTGTCCCTTGTTTCCACATTCCTGTCAAATGGACAAAAAACAAAAAAAGGTACAACCTTTACTTACCCATATATTTCTGCTTTCTTATGTGATCGTTTGCATTGCCTTCAAATATAAACAGAGCTCTTTCAAAGTTTGCAATAAAAGTGTGACATTGCTGGTGGATTTGGAACTGCAGAGGCTTGTGGCTAGACCACCAAATTCTGGAAACATTCCACTAATGTTTAAATGAAAATAATTAGAAAAATAAAAAAATTTTAAAAACACCTTTAGAGGCCATTTTTCCCGCAAAGCGGGGGTTGGCCTTTTTCGGGCACCGTGGTTGTTGTTGTTTTTGTTGGTCCCCTTTTTGAAGCAATGTTTTACGGCCGGATGCTCTTCCTGCCGCCAACCCTGTTTGTCGCCTTTTTACGACACACAGGGAATTACCAGTGAGCTGGTACTCAATTAGCCGACCACGGAAGGATGACAGGCTGAGTCAACCCCCTGGCGTTAATTCAGCGATCGACCGGGATTCAAACCCAGGAAAGGGGGTGAAAAAATAATTAGAAAGCTTCCGGTATATCTAAACCTAAACCTAAACATCACCTAAACGTTTTTTTAACCTTTACCCATGGGATTGTAAATGTGTCGCATTGCAAACTCAGCAATACAGATCGACAAAGCAAGTCAATCTCCTCTTGCACCGGAATGTGAAATGCACTGAAGCAAGGTGAAGTACAAAGACTTGCAAATTAACAGTCATGAAGAATATAATGTATCACTCTGCAGTATTATGTCATGGGAAAAAAAAAATCACTGCCCAGCAACCAGATTGTCAGAAGAAAAGACAGGGGGGAGGAGGGAGAGGGTAAAAAAAAAAAAATCAATGCAACGACTGCGATATACCACTGCACCATAAAATGTGACAAAAGTACTGAAACGGGCAGCATGGCCAGGAAGACTCGTCAGCATGGAAAACCCATGGCAGAGCCTTGAGGAAATCGATCATACTGGATTTCCCACTCGCCCCGACTCCCAACCACCCAATAGGCCGTATCATTACCGAAGGCATCTAACCTTCGGGTCTTCGTCTGTGTATCCTTGTGCTAACCTTCCCATGACAGCTTTTCTCCTGTACCGCCACAATGGAAATGCATAGCCCCAGAGCAAGGTTGTTCGGAATCAGATTGAAAGGTGAGCAGCAGAGGTAAATGATGCTTGCCTCAAACGGAAAAACAAGCCAGTGCATCGATTCCCCGCAAAGTCCCAGTAGAAACAAACAGAGCCGCAGAAGCTGAGCCACAGAGGCCTCCAGTTAAAAAGGGGGTGAAAGCTTCAAGTTACAGTTAAAAACACCACTGCATACACAGCAAGGGTATGTGGACAGAGAGATAAAATCATTACACTCAACAACCGTGTCATCGACATGAAAATGTGTGACAGATCGGTCAAAACAACAAAATCATAGGCCAAATGTGTTAGGTATTGGCACTGCTGTCCACAATTATGTTAAAGCTACAAATAATGCTCGTCACCTTCATAGGGTAATCCTATCAATAATAAACCAGCAACCATCTTGAAATTCAGAAGGGAAAGCAGATGTATATGGCTGAGTAAAGCTTGCACCCATTTTGTTTTGTGTCCATTTGACAGAAATGGGGGAAAGACAGGACAAGTGTGCAATATGAAATTCAGAAAGACTGCATGCTCAAGACGGATAATTTACTCATAGAATGGATAAGAGCACCAAGAAGGCAAAGCAAACGGATGTTGCCCTCTATTGGCCACTTTGGTGAAAGTGCAGCAAGCCAAGTAACCTGGCACTCGGAACATAAGGCCAGATAAAGCATTCCAGCCACATCAAATGTTTCCAAGAATCAGCAAGAGAATCACACAAGTTGAATCCACAGTCCTGAAGTCTATTAAAGCAGCTTCATTTGCTTCCATAGATAGCTTGACAACAATGGGGGAACAAGGTATCATGGCCAGAAGAAAGCCCAGGCCTGTTTGGTATTCCCATTTAATCAGATCGCTCATGGACACTTGGAACCCATTTCAATCCCAGATAATACACAGGAACATTAGTCAACAAAAATACGAGTACATTTGTTGACTAAATACCTTGTTGTTCATGGTAAAGTACACAATGCCTACCTACCACCACTTCTGTCCTACTTATAATTTAAATACAAATTCCTCCAAGATCGTTAGATCAATGTTTAAAAAAATAAGAACACTGCATTAATCGGCATAACCCGAATATAATCAATAACTATTTTACAAAATCAACAAGAAATTAAGATTTTTGAGCTAGCTTGCAATTCAATCAAGAGCAAGGTCATCTGTGTATTACAGGCTCAATTTCACATCATCACTTCCGTTTTCCGGTCCGGTCGTGAGAGGACGCTGGCGTCGTTTGCTCGCCGCTTCTCTGACTGGACCATTGTCCGTGTCTTGCTTTCCTGGTGGTCGTGGCGGATTTATGGCCATTGAGTCTTCCTCTGCGCGGTCCCGGCTCTGCTCTGCTGCTCCGGGCTTCACCTGCTCGGCTCCATCGCTGTTTCCTCGGGCCCACTCCCGTTGGTTGTGTCGATTGTTTCGCCTCCTCACCCTTGGCCGCGTGCTCGCTTTGCCTTCGCTCCTGCTGGCATGGCTCTGCGGTACTCTGCCGCAAGGCTTCTCCTGCTTAAAACCCGCTCCACCCCATCATGCATCTCTGCAATCAGATCGAATGGACTCCTGCGTCGACCCAGGTACATTCACCGTGGCTCCGGTCGTAAGTTTGTTTATTTACAATCAGGTCACTCCATCCCCATCCTCTGGTCGGCTCAGCGCACTCCCACTCATCGTCCCAACACACCTGGTCACAACAACGCACAAAATCGCACTTCCTGTCTGCGAACCCTGGCCAAATCACCTGGATTCATACCCGCCGTACAAAACAACATCAAGCTCACCCTGTTCAATACCCGGTCCCTCAACAACAAATGCCTCATCCTGAACGACTACATCCTGGAAAATAAACTGGACTTTCTCTGTCTCACTGAGACCTGGCAACAACCACTGGACTACTACACGCTCAACCTCACCACACCCAATGGATATTCTTACATCAATAAACCACGCTCGGAGGGCCGAGGTGGTGGAATTGCCGTTATTCACCGACAAGACATCAAGACCAACCTCATCTCCATCTCATCTGCTCCATCATTTGAACACCTGGCTTTTAAACTCTCTGGTCACACACAGTCAGTCATGGCTGTTGTCTACCGCCCTCCCAAACCACACCCATCATTCCTGTCTGACTTCTCCTACTTTCTGACCCAGCTATGTTCCCTCTCCCCCTCAATCCTCCTCCTTGGTGATTTCAATATCCACATGGACTCCACTGACTCCACGCTAACCACTGACTTCACTGATTTACTCACCTGCTTTAACCTCACTCAACATGTCAACTTTCCTACCCATAACCGTGGTCACATTTTGGACCTTGTCTGCTCTACTGGACTAATTTTGCACCATCTCTCTGGCTCCGACCTCACTCTCTCTGACCACCTAGCCATCACTCTGACCATCAACATCCCCACCCCAGCACCAAGGCATTATCGCACTATCAACTTCCGTAAGCTAAACGCTTTTTCACCTGCCTCATTCTCATCGACCCTCTCTGAAAAAATGTCCACTTCTCCCTTCGTTGACCTCCACACCCCTTCTGACCTCACTGACTACTACAACCACACTCTCTCTTCCTGCCTTGACCAAATTGCGCCTATAAAAACCAAAACAGTTTCTTTCACCCATTCTGCTCCCTGGTTTACCCCTGAGCTCCGCCTAATGAAAACTCGTGCTCGCCAACTTGAAAGACTCCGCAATAAAACAGGTCTCACAGTTCACTCCCAGGCCTACAAGGACCACATACAACACTATAAAGATGCCCTCTCCCGCGCCCGCTCCGCCTACTACTCTCAAATTATCCACTCTGGCTCCGGAAACTCAAAAGCACTCTTCTCTACAATAAACAAACTCCTCAGCCCCCTGAACACCACCACCCAGTCATTCACAATAGACAACTGCATCTCCTTCCTTTCATTCTTCCAACGCAAAATTGAAAACATCTACAACAGCTTGACCACCGCCGCACCCGCTCCCCCTCAAACCACCTGCCCCCCCTTATCCTGCCATCCCCTGTCTCAATTCTCCCCAGTCTCCCCTACTGACCTCTCTGAACTCCTCATCGGAATGAAAACTGCCACCTGCACTCTTGACCCCATCCCCTCCAGCTTTGTCAAGGCCTCCCTTCCTGCTCTTTCTCCACTTATCATTGCAACAATAAACTCCTCCCTGTCTACAGGCATCGTCCCACCATCCCTCAAAATTGCTGCTGTTACCCCCATTCTGAAAAAACCTGGACTAAACCCTGACACCCTAAATAACTTCAGACCCATCTCCAACCTACCCTTTCTGTCAAAGGTTTTGGAACGCGCTGTAGCCACTCAACTCAAGCATCACCTCTCTGCCAATAACCTGTATGAAACATTCCAATCCGGATTCCGGTCCAACCACAGTACTGAAACTGCTCTCCTCAAAATCACCAACGACCTTCTCCTCTCCTCTGATGCTGGCAACCTCAACATTCTCATCCTCCTCGACCTCAGCGCTGCCTTTGACACCATCGATCACACCATCCTCCTCACCCGACTTGAAACCACCTTTAACATTACCGGCACTGCCCTCTCTTGGATTAAATCATACCTCTCTGACAGACGTCAGTTCATCTCCATCAATAACTGCAAATCCCCCACTGCTCCCCTCCCCCAAGGTGTCCCCCAAGGTTCAGTTCTTGGCCCCCTCCTCTTTATCCTTTACCTGTCCCCCCTCGGTCACTTAATCCGCCGTCATGGTCTCCAATTCCACTGCTTCGCCGATGACATCCAGCTTTTCATCTCCACCAAGTCCATCTCCACCGCCACCCACTCTATCCTGACAAACTGCATCACTGAAATAAAATCCTGGCTTCAAATCAACTTCCTCAAACTTAACTGTGATAAATCTGAAATAATCATCATTGGCCCAAAAACGCTCACCAAGTCCACCCATAACTTTGCCCTCAACATCGACGGTTTCCCAGTGTCCACCTCCCCTCACATCCGGAATCTTGGCATCATCTTTGACCAAACCCTCTCCTTCGACAAATACACTAAACAGATCACAAAGACAGCCTTCTTCCACCTGAAAAACATCGCCCGTCTCCGTCCATCCCTCTCCTCTGTGGCTGCAGAAACCCTCATCCACGCCTTCATCACTTCCCGTCTGGACTACTGCAATAGCCTCCTTTATGGTTCACCCTCAACAATCACCAATAAACTCCAATACATTCAGAACTCCGCTGCCCGTCTACTCACCCATTCCCGGACCCGTGACCACATCACCCCCGTCCTTTACAAGCTTCACTGGCTCCCCATCTCCCAGAGAATCCAGTACAAAATCCTCCTCTTGACCTACAAAGCCCTCCATAACCTGGCCCCATCCTACCTGGCTGACCTCCTCTCCAGACACACTCCCACCCGCAACCTCCGCTCTGCTGGTACCAACCTCCTGACCCCCCCCATCCGGACCAAATTTAGATCCTGGGGGGACAGGGCCTTCTCCATCGCTGCTCCCACCCTCTGGAACTCGCTACCTCACACCATCAGAGACTCCTCCTCACTCACCACATTCAAAACATCACTCAAGACCCACCTGTTCAACACTGCATTCAACATTTAACCCACAGCATCTAACCCCTGACTATCTCCTCTCCTTCTCCCTCCTTTGTGCTTTGAATATTTCCCTATTGATTCTTCTTTTTTTGCAATTGTCTTTATGTTTTGCTATGCGTTATGTTTTGCACTCTGTCAAAGCGTCTTTGGGCTTCCTGAAAAGCGCTATATAAAATAAATGCATTATTATTATTATTATATACTTTAAGACAGTTTTGATAGGAGTTAGGACCTAATAAACTCAGAACACAAATAAAAATTACATCTCTGCCTTCCATTACACAGTTACTTATTTGTCTATCTGCAGTGTTTCATTCATCAATGTGGGAGGCAATGTGGGAGGATGAAAATGTCCCCACAGCCAAGGCAGGCAGGCAGGATGGCATCCTTAACGCTTTCCTCCTTCCAATTCTCCTTAGAACTTCACAGTTCTCTTCAGAAAACACAGAGTACCACCGTTTTCCTCTCACACCTCTCTTCTTCTCCTCAGCCTCAGAGATCTCCTCTGCACTATCCTCTCCCTTATCCTCAGCCTCTCCAGAGACTGTGAGCTCCACCGCACACTATTCCCACCCAATTCTCCTCACAGAACTCACTGCTCTTAGCTCCTCCGTCGTCTCCCTTGACAATGCTTGGGCTCCACCCACACCCAGAGGACGATTATAGCTCCTGCGTCTCTGTGTCTCGGTCTCTCTTTGTTTCTCGGCTGATGTAAACATTGTTCCACAGAGATGTCACCCGGCACGCCCGGTGGAAGTTTACATGAGGTTTTACACACATTTCCTCAACCTTAATCCCTCTCTATCTTATCACAAGCTCAACCCCCGTATCGTGCACATTCAAACACAATCTTTAAGCTAACTACTAACCCTACTTCCCCACTAACACTACTTCCTTTACATCGAGATTGACTTTCCACTCGCACGTGATCCATGCAATTCCTACACAATTCTATCTCTTCTCAGGTAATCTCTATCCTCCCCCATAAATGTGACTATCTTCCACGAGACATGCACATGGCCTGCTTCCCCGTCCGCGGCCCTGTGCTTCGCATTTTCACAGGTGTATTCTTGATTTTTCGTGGGATTTTAGATTTTCCTTTATCAATCACAAACCACCGGGAGCCTATCCCAATTTTGCCATTGACCCAATGCCCCGACATTTGCGGATTCAATATTCGCGGCAATTTCCAGGAACACATCTGCCACAAATGTCGGGGTCCAACTGTATTGGCAACTTATACTGAGTTTGGTCAAAATCCTATCACTGGCTCACAAGTTACTGCAGTAACAGAGGTCTTACCGAACAGGACCTGACATTTGACATCATAATCTAATCCATTTATCTTTACATCATAATAAATACATGTACCAAGTTTGACTTCGTTCCCTTTAGTCGTTCTTAAGTTATCGCGGTAACAAAAACCTATTACAGAATTTGATATTTTACTTCATGATGACAAAATCTAATTAGTTCATCTTTGCATCATAATATATACTTATACCAAGTTTGGCCAAAATCCCTGCACTGGTTCACAAGCCAGTTCAGCAACAGATTTTTACCTGATGGGTCCTCTGACCTTTAGACTCCATGATCTAATAAGTCCATCTTTGCATTATCACACATACTTGTACCAAGTTTGACTTTTAACCCTTCAGCCGTTAAGTTATTGCAGTAATGAAAACCTATCACAGATGGACGGATGGACAACCCGAAAACATAATCCCCCCAGCGACTATGTCGGTGGAGGAATAAAAATAACCAACACAATTTTTTTTAAATAGCAGTATTTTAACTTAAGAAATCCTACGTTCTCCCTTCCTTCTCTTTTCAATGACACATCTTCCCCCAAAAGCATGCACACAAAATGTAGATCCCCCCAAAGGTGCCCATTTATTATTTTTGTTAGTTATGAACATGTGGTCATCACAACTCAAACAACAGTATTCATATTCAGTGCAGCAAAATCGGAGTGGGGACTGGGGGACTGAAGACCCACAGGGTTAATTGAACAAATAAACATTTCTGGAAATTAAAATATACATAGTATATAGATCATGCTATACCTCCACAGCACGCTAAAAAAAACCGTTGTGCTGTTAATGCCCAAAGGGAGAACAAAATAATCTGAGGATAAGGAGGGGTGGGGAGCAGGCTGTTCAATTTGTAAACAAGCCTTCAGCACCATCCAATTATGCCATTTTAATGGTATTTGTGATTTGGTGAGAAATTCACAAAGATATCAGCCATTGCTGATAAAGGCAAAAAAAAAGGTGAATTAAAACATGGGTATGCAACAATGCTAACCTGCCCTTGTAGAATCTGCAATTATCAACAGCCATATACCAAATCATTGGTCGAAACATCAATGGCATGAGGAGTCCACTTCGAAAGTTATGAGGTAAATAAATAAATTAATACGATTAAAACCTTGATCAAACATGTCAAATATTTTTATGGTTTAATCTGTGGAAAGGCTTGTGGGATATTGAAGGATTTTAATATATCTATCCTTCCATAGGAAAACCATTCATTGGACAAAGTGGAAAATAAAACAAACCAATTAGTGATGGGACTTGGCAGCAAAAACTCTGAAAATAAAATAAACAAATTCTGGAAACAAATTGCCATGTCCCAGATCAGCTCAGAACTCAAATAACTTCAAAACAAAAAATCTGTCTTTATCTTCGTCATGCTCACCACTGAAAACCAGTGAAAATTGGTACAGAAAACCCCATGAGCAGTCAGTCAGCTGTTTATAGTGGGTACTTTCGATTTGCATCCCAATTTTCCTGCGGAAGTAGAGAATGCGTGTTTACACTAGCTGAAGTAAAATGGCAAAGCGTGACGTGGGCTAAGTAAGCACCATACAGTTTACTCAAGCAAATGCAATCACATGCAAAAACTAGAACTGCACTCAGTAGAGAGCATACCTGCACCTGGTTGGCCATATCACTCAATGGTGAAGAATCACTTAAAAATTAAATAATTCTCCTATCCGAATCCATATTCAGATCTTCACCAAAACCAAATCTATTTGTCCTCGTCAGACATCCAACAGGTCCACCAAGTTTTGTCCAAATCCGTCCACAACTTTTTGAGATATTTTGTTCACAAACAAACAAACGAACAAACAGACAGGGGTGAAAACATAACCTCCAGTCACCTATGGTGGCAGAGGGTAAAAATCCAGGACAGTGATTTACAGCTCTCGCAGATTTTATCTATATTATAATAGCCGTAGATGATTCTGTCTGTTGGACGTCTGTCCGGGGTGTGGCTTACTCGGTTTGCAGAGTAGCTCCACCCATAGCTCCACCCATTCTGGGAGAGGTTTCATATAAACAAATATCCACCATTTTATTAACTCGCATAGCTTTGAGGCCTGTTTTGTAGGCCCGTGGTGTCTTGCTCTCTCTCCCAGTTTTATTTCAAATCAAATTCGATATATCATTTCATTTTTCACAGTCGCTAACATAGTTTTAGACTCGGTTGAAAAAAAACGGGAAGAAAATCCGATGAAAGTTGCCGTTTATAGAACGAAATGAATTCTCAAAGGCCTGTAAACTAAAGCCCATTCATTGAGTCACCCTCACGA
>NC_136261.1:132485495-132525495 GCF_964187855.1 Myxine glutinosa
CGCACGTAATTCACAGTTTCAACGACGATTTTCAGAACATTGGCCAGTTTTGGAGGCAGGGTTTTTGACGCCAGCACGTGTCTGTGCAGGATGCAGTGCGTGACGATGATGTGTGGTGCATCGGCCTTCACCAGCGCTCCAAAACCGGAGTTGCATCCCAGCATGGCTGGAGCTCCGTCCGAGGAAACTGCAGCCACCATGTTCCACGAGAGGCCGTTGCTTCTGAAGAAGTCGTCCACAAGCTTCTTCACGTCAGCTGCCTTCGTCGTTGTTGTGAGAGGCTTGCAGAACAGAATGTCTTCCTTGATCTCGTCTCCTTTGACATAACGCACAAATAGGATGAGCTGGCTCAAATTCAAACGTCGGTGGTCTCGTCGAGTTGAAGGCTGAATTTTGTCGGGCTCGCGACTAAATCTGCAACTACCTGGGCGAGGATGTCGTCGCTCATGTCATCGATTCTGCATCTGTCGGTGTCATTTGAGAGTGGAATGAGAGACAACTTGTTTTCAGCAGCTTTACCCAGCATGATGTTGGCCATCTTCAACGCGGCCGGTTTGATGAGTGTCTCACCAACAGTGTGCGGTTTGCCCTGCTTTGCGATCAGGTATGCAACTTCATACAATGCGGTGAGGATCGGTTTGTCAATTGGAACGAAGCTGAGAGTGGGCAAGGTAGCAATTGCGTCGAATCGGACTCTCTTCAATTTGAATTCATCCAGCGTTGTGTCTTTGTACTGCTCCTCGCCGTGCAGTTTTTTTGAAGTGTTCCCGTAGTTTTGCTGGTGCTAGGCTGGAGTTGCTCAACTTGACATTGCAAAGCATGCATTGAGGACACTGGCTTCCGTCCCGTTCCGTCAAAGACGTGAACCCGTACCGCACTTAATCCTCCAACCACTTCCTTTTTTTGCTCGACATACTGCAAAAAAAAACAAAAAAACTGATCTTAATTGAGTTTGGGCAAATAATTACATGACAAAAAATAAAAAAGGAACATGCTTAAATATAATCAGTACCCCTCTGAAAACTGAGAAATTTTAACGAAGAAAACATAACTTATAGTTACGATGACGGGATTTATTATCTACTCAACTCTATGTCACCTCAAATCCCATTATAATATTGCATAGAAAACTGCGAATTGTTAGTTTTGAATTGTGACCAAAGGAGTTCATCACCTCCACCTAATTTTCTGAGTAATTCAATCATATTTTATAATCACCATCCACTTTTGACTTTAATATAACTCTGAACCAGCCCTGCATATCCACACACATTTTCAACTTACTTTTCAATTAATCAGTAACTACAAAGTAAGGCGCGACCAATGACGCACGGCACACGGCAAGCTAATCAAGGCTATTCACTGGAATTTCCGAACATCTGCAAAGAACACCTGCAATTTCTGTCAACCCTCGACTCTGATTCTGCAACTGGACCTGACGGCATCAGCCCACGGGTCCTAAAATCCTGTTCTTCCGCTCTTTCATTCCCTCTCTCTGTTCTCTTCACCCTCTCTTTTGCTCAAGGTCATCTGCCATCTGCTTGGAAATTAGCCAACATCACCGCTTTACACAAAAAAGGTGCAAAAACAGATCTTAGCCACTACAGACCAATCAGCCTTCTCCCAATTTATCAGCAAAGTCATGGAATCCATCATTGCTTTGGATATGAAATCTTTCCTCTTCTCCAATTGCTTGATCTCTGATCATCAATTTGGTTTCAGGCCAGGTCACTCTACTCTGGACATGCTGCTTCTGCTGTCTCAACAATGGATGGAGGACCTCAATGCCAAACAGGAAATTAGAGCTGTCTCCCTCGACATATCACGTGCCTTCGATACGGTCTGGCACCCCGCTCTGCTCACCAAAGTCTCCTCCTTTGGTATCCATGGAAATCTCCACGCATGGCTGGCGGACTTCCTCTCTAGTCGTAGTCAACGTGTGGCCCTGAATGGGTTTCTCTCATCTCCTCTTCCTGTTCAGGCTGGAGTTCCCCAAGGCAGTGTTCTGGGCCCTTTCTGGTCTTCATCAATGATCTCTCGGACTCTCTTGAAAATCCTCTCTATCTCTTTGCTGATGACTCCACGCTCTGCCGCTCCATTCCTCATCCCTCAGATCGGCAGTCTTCAGCCTCCTCACTCTCTGCAGACCTGGACAAAATCACAGACTGGGCAAACAAGTGGAAGATGTCTTTCAATCCTGACAAATCTCACACTCTTACGATGTCTCTCCGAAAAGACTGACTGGACAACCCTCCCATCCACTTTCTGAATAATCCTCTCCAAGAAGTTCTGTCACTCAAGCTTTTGAGTCTCACTATTTGCCATGATCTTTCCTGGGAAAACCACATTTCAAATCTGGCCTCCAAAGCCAGTCGCTGACTGGGCATCCTCCGTCGTGCGAAGTCACTCACTCACCGCAGGCAGGTTGGTGGTCTTTCCGTCTTCTACCGACTCCTCTCTGGCCTTGCCCCCCCAGCTCTCTCTGGACTCTGTCCCCCAAATATTCCTACAGGTCGCACAAGATCTGCCTGCAACCCTCTTATGGTTAAACTGCCAAAATCAAGACTCTCTGCTCACCTTCACTCCTTCATTCCTCTTTTCTTCCGCCTCTGGAACAAACTCCCTCACTCTCTTCAATCCCACTCCACCCTGCAGGTCTTTAAAACAGCTGTTCACCACCATCTCTTATCTTCCCCCATCCAAAACCTTGATCTTTTCTATCCCCGCTAATTTCACCCCAATTCCACTTTTTTGAAATACCAACTTCTGTCCTGGAAGTCCTTGGTGTCCTTGTGTTTTATACTTCTCCCACCCCTCCCCCCCCCCCCTTCCCATGCCTCCTCCCCCCAAGCCCTCTCCCTCCCACACATCTCCCTGCTCTCAAATGTTGTGTTTGTGTGCTTCCCCTTCTCTCCCCATCTTGTCTTCCACTCCCTCTTTTTATATATTTTGTTTGTCTGGTTGATTTGTTTGTGAAGTAAATGTCAGCTCTTTCACGAGCCTCGATTCAGCATACAAAAAAAAAAAAAAAGTCCTTACTTGGCACACCTCAGCTCCTCACTACGTACAAGGCTTTCATCAGCAGCTCAATGGAATACTGCTCTCCCCTCTGGGCTGGTGCTCCTGCCTTACACCTAGCTCGTCTTCACGCTGTTGAAACCAAAGCGTTCAGAATCATTGGAATCTCCCGTGATGAAGCTACCTCCGAGGGCCTTTCACTTACTCACCGCAGGCAGGTTGGTGGTCTTTCTGTCTTCTACCGACTCCCCTCCGGCCTTGCTCCTCCAGCTCTCTCTGAGCTCTGTCGCCCAAATATTCCTACAGGTCACACAACATCTGCCTGCAACCCTCTTATTGTTAAACTGCCAAAATCAAGACTCTGCTCACCTTCACTCCTCTTTTCTCCCACCTCTGGAACAAACTCCCTCACTCTCTTAAATCCCACTCCTCCCTCCAGGTCTTTAAAACTGCTGTTCACCATCATCTCTTATCTTCCCCCATCCAAAACCTTGATCTTTTCTACCCTCGCTAATTTCACCCCAAATCCACTTTTTTGAAATACCAACATCTTTCCTGGAAGTCCTTGGTGTCCTTGTGTTTATACTTCTCCCACCCTCCCCCCCCCCCTTCCCACGCCCCCTCCCCCCAAGCCCTCTCCCTCCCACACATTCCCGATGTCCCTGCTCTCAAATGTTGTGTTTATGTGCTTCCCCTTCTCTCCCCATCTTGTCCACCACACCCCTTTTTATATACTTTGTTTGTTTGTCTGTTTGATTTGTTTGTGTGATAAATGTTAGCTCTTTCACGAGCATCGATTATTATGTATACAAAAAAAAAAAAAAGTCCAAAATCCAGTAAGTAAAGCCGCTGTCGCACCTTGACGTTTTAGCCAGCGAATGCCGACGTATGAAAAATTTTGCGAATACGCTGGCACACGTCGAATACGTTATGGGTAAATTTTGTATACGTTAAGAGCACGCTGAAGCACGCTGGCATACATCGTAGTACGCCGAGCTCGTCGACAAATTTTGTGCATGCACAAAATTTGTCGACGTATGCCAGCGTATGACTCACGTTCCGCATACGCTGGCCATAAGTTGTAGGCACGTTCGGCGATCGTTGACACACGTAGACACACGTTCAGGTAATTCATGTTTACATAGCATATATTATACAGTATACAATGCAATTTAACTTTTAGCCTATGCTTATAAAACATTATATGATTTACCTTAAATGTTATATGTATCATTATATTACTTTTTATTGTACAGCGCATTAGAATATATGTTTTTATTATAGGTGCGCTTTATAAGTAAATAAAATCAAATTCAAATTCCAGGTACCCAGGACTACAGAACCAGCAGCTTGACCGGGCAGAGAATGAGAACCTTGACCTTGTTCCAGGAGCATGGCAAGAGGGACATCACTTGGAGGATACACAGACAGCTACTGGCCCCAACACTGCCTCCAAGGACGGAAAGAAACAGAGGAATCTCCTCAAGCACTGGGTTAACTCCCCAGCTGGCGCAGTTCCGTGGCAAGATAGGATGATTTAGATATTTGTATTACTGCATTGTTCAGGCAATAAAGTAAGATTCCTCTTGAAATGAACATCGTATAAAAAGCTTTTTTTCAATTATGCACTTTGCAATATACATGTACAATTCAACAAATAAAAAATGTTCTTGTTACTTTGTAATACGTTTGTATTGACTGTACATTATATTATTATACCTTTTTCAAAGTGTATGAATAAACATATATATTTATATGGACGCAAAGGGAGTCAGTGATTCGAATTCGAAGATTCGAAGTTTTCTTCGGCATGACGGTGATGTTGACACTTCGATGTCTAGTGCGGTTACGATTTGAATCGTCGAGCGGCAGCCTTTTAATAGGCTACGCCACGTGATCGTCGGCGATACGCTGCCGCGCGCTATGCATAAGTTAGACTATCGTTGGGCATAAGTTGTGAACGCTGACAACACGCTAAGCATTCGTTGGTATAAGTTATCTATAAGTTATCGAAACGTTCTGTGTACATTACTAATACGTTATGCATACGTCCAACTCGTTATGAATACGCTATTATACGCCCAAAACTGAAAAAAAACATCGATAGTTCAGCGAACGCCAGCGTTTTAGATAAATTTTGATACGTCGGCATACGCTGGCTAAATAGTCAAGGTGTGACAGGGACTTAAGTAAGCACCATCAACAGAATAATTAGCAAGTTGCTCATTGATTCAACTAACAGTCAGTGTGAAAACTTATCTTAAACACAGACCAGAGAAACCATGAATGGGATGGGAATACAATTACAAATAACATTTCCATTCGTTCGTAACATACATAGCAAAATAATAATAATATTAACAAGCATTCTGAGTATTGCGCTGCAATACACGTCCCCTACCGGCAGTCTGTCGTCCGGAAAATTGTTGGGGAAAATAAAAAGGGTTATTCACCCATAGGTTCTGAATCGTTCCCAATTGCAAATTACCTCAGGACGGGTTCACCTGTGATTCGCACTCGTGACTTCAATTTATACACCTTGCAGACAGGTCAGCAGAAGCACGAGAAAATAAGTTGTTGATAAAGAACCTTTTGAGTCGCTAAATATCAGTAATTTATTATATTTTCCAGTTCACGATCAATGATCGATGTGCATATATATGTTGCTTGGCTTGGCTCCGCCCCTCCGGAAAGGGCGCGCTGTCGCGCTGTTGACGTTCGCGCGACGAGGCTGAGGGCGCGTGGTGCGGCTTGAGGAGAACTCTAGAATAAACAAGAGATATCCATTTAAAAAATATTTTCGTCTAATTAATGATATATGCCAAACCACGTGCCCTATCGCATATTCCAAAAGGACATTTTAGTAGATTGACATGCTGAACAGATCTGTGAAGTTTCCCCTTGATTGGATCAAAAATGAGGGAGGAGTCTTAAAAGCGACTTAAAAACGTCATAACTCTGAAACCTTGTGACGCATGATGTCATGCTCACTGACTTTTTTGTTCGTCATGGGTATGCGATTCTGCCTGCAAAGGTTGGCCTCGATCTGTTCAGCCGTTGCAGAGAAAAAGGGGTTTTCGTGTTTTCACGAAAAACAATATGGCGGCCAAACCATGTGACATGTCACGTCATAATTACCATTAAAATATTCTACAGACCGAGTCCCTCATATGGTGAAAATTTGATCTCAAATGGTCCAATTATTGCAGAGAAAATCTTTTTTAAAGGAAATTAAAACTTAAAATGGCACTGAGTTAAGGATCATCAGAATTATCAGAATTCCCAAAGTTCAAAGTGCCATAACTTTGTCAAAAATGATCGAAACGTCGTCATGTTCGAACTCGATCTGTACCTTATCATGAGGAAACCATGTGCCAAGTTTGAAATCATTAGCATTAAGCGTTGAGAAAAAAGGTCCGGAAAACTGTTCTTTGCGTGACGGACTGACTGACTGACAGACGGAGGGACGGCGTGCAAACCTGTAGTCCCCTCCGGTGTACACCGGTAGGGGACTAATAATAAGCGTAATTACACATAGATTCAAAATTGATACAAAACTAAAAACAAACAAAAAAACAAATTGCAATGCGTTTCGGAGGACCTCCGCCGAACCCCTGAGACTGGTTCACTGAACCCCTAGGGTTAGGTCGAACCCAGGTTAAGAACCACGGACCTAAGTGTAAGGCCCGTAACATCAGCTTCTCTCTTATTCACAGCGGATTAATTACCGTTTGAGGCAGTGGTTCCCAAACACATGGTTGCGATCAAAATGAGGGCCGCGAGGGTGTTCCTGAGGGTCGTGGGACAGTCTCAAAAAAGAAATATTGCAGTGTTATACGGGGATTACTTCACTGGCACAACATGAAGGTAAAATAGCAATTAAAATAGAATCGTTTTTTTTTTTTTCCGCATACAAGATCGAGGCTCGTGTAAAAGCCAACATTAATGGCAAAAAAAAAACCGGACACATAAGACATAATAGAGAGTGCGGGAGACAAGACGGGGAGATAGGGGGAAGCACACAAGTACCACATTTGAGAGCAGAGACATCGGTAGATCTGTGGGAGGGGGAGGGCTTGGGGGGAGGAGGCGTGGGAAGGGGGGTGGGGGGTAGGAGATGTAAAAACCACATGGACACAGCTAGCACTTACAGGAAAGAAGCCGGTATTTCAGAAAAGTGGATCTGGGGTGAATTAACGGGGGTAGAAAAGATCAAAGTTTTGGATGGGGAAAGATAACAGATGGTGGTGAACAGCTGTTTTAAAGACCTGGAGGGAGGAGTGGGATTGAAGAGAGTGAAGGAGTTTGTTCCAGAGGTGGAAGAAAAGAGGAATGAAAGAGTGAAGGTAAGCAGAGTCTTGATTTTGGGAGTTTAACCATAAGAGGGTTGCTGGCAGATCTTGTGCGACCTGTATGAGTATTTGGGGGACAGAGCACAGACAGGGTTGGGGTGGGTGCTAGACCACCAACCTCCTGCGGTGAGTGAGTGAAAAGCCCTCCGAGTTAGCTTCATCGCAGGAGATTCCAACGATTCTGAAAGCTTTGGTTTCAACAGCGTGAAGCCGAGCTAGGTGTGAGGCAGGAGCACCAGCCCAGAGGGGAGAGCAGTATTCCATTAAGCTGCGGATGAAAGCCTTGTATGTGGTGAGGAGCTCAGGTGTGCCAAGGAAGGACTTCGCACGACGGAGGATGCCCAGTCAGCGACTGGATTTGGAGGCCAGCTTGGAAATGTGGTTTTCCCAGGAAAGATCATGGCAGATTGTGAGACCCAAGAGCTTGAGTGACAGAACTTCTTGGAGAGGATTGTTGAGAAAGTAGATGGGAGGGTTGTCCAGAAGGTCCTTTTGGAGAGACATAATGAGTGTGAGATTTGTCAGGATTGAAAGACATGTTCCACTTATTTGACCAGTCTGTGATTTTGTCCAGGTCTGCAGAGAGTGAGGAGGCTGTAGACTGCCGATCTGAGGGATGAGGTATGGAGCGGCAGAGAGTGGAGTCATCAGCAATGTGATAGAAAGGACTTTCCAGAGTCGGAGAGATCGTTGATGAAGACCAGAAAAAGCACAGGGCCCAGAACTCTGCCTTGAGGAATTCCAACCTGAACAGGAAGGGGAGATGAGAGAAATCCATTCAGGGCGACAACCGACTACGACCAGAGGGGAAGTCCGCAAGCCATGCGGGGTGCCAGACCGTATCGAAGGCACGTGATATGTCAAGAGAGACAGCTCTAATTTCCTGTTTGACATTGAGGACCTCCATCCATTGTTGAGACAGCAGAAGCAGCATGTCCAGAGTAGTGACCTGATCTGAAGCCAAATTGCTGATCAGAGATCCGTGATCCATGTTTATACCGTGTACCCCTCCCTCTTCCCCAGCCCTCCTCCTTCCACAGATCTACCGATGTCCTTGTTCTCTACTTTTGTTGTGCTTGTGTGCTTCCCTCTCCCTCCACCTCTCGTCTCCCGCTCCCTTCATTGTACGTTTTATGTGTCCACGCATGTTTTCATGTTCAATGTGTTAGCTCTTACACGAGCCTAAATTCTGTACACAAAAAAATTAATAACAATAATAAATAAATAAATTTTTTTTTTTTTAAAGGTACAGAGGACTGACACCCTATCCAATGGAAGTATGAATCAAGTTAAAATTATTATTAAGTTGAATATAAAAAAAATAATCCCAGGAGACAGCCTCGCTTGAATAAATGAATATATACACTTAGTTCTAAAAATCACATTTATGGTAAATTTTGTCAGATTTCACTCCAGATTTGGACATTTATTTAGTCTACACTCTACAGGATCCAATCCTCACATCCGAATCCAAATTTTGATGATATGCTTCACTTACGTAATGATAATTAATCGATCGTGTTTCTAAGGCAAGGCACGTTTGAAGAGGCCTAAAGAAAATGGTGGCTTAAGAACCGAGCGTGTGACAGTGGGCTGACCAAGATGGCGGGCCGCCATATTGGTAAGCCTTTTTCGGGTTTTTTTCTTATGAGCACCTCGATAATCATCTTCAAAAAGGGTGTTGTAACAACCCAAACACCTAGTTTTCATCATTGCACTCTGTTGGAGGTGCAGGTGTATGCATGCAAAGTTTGGAGCCGCTAGGTTTCATGGTTTTAGAGTTATGGTGGAGACAGACGGACGGATGGACACTGCCTTTAATTATTAGAGATACACACACACATGCAATTATATTCAGGGATATAATTTATCTCAATTAAGGAAACAAAAGGCACATTGGGAACAAAGTTGCAGCTATGCTCAAAGCACTCTAAACATTTAAAATTGAAAGAAAATAACTCACCAACGCTGCCTGCTTTCCATATTCAATCCAGCGTAGAGTTGCAAAGTTAGTGGACTCGGCACAGTTGAAGCCATGGTTAAAACCGGCATGGTACCCATAAGGAAAGGTTATCATAAATTCTCCAGCCTCCTGCGTCACCTAAGACACGACAATAGCCAAATTTATACTCGGCAATCGTTTGGGAGAGTGTTACTGTCTGACTTCCGACTCAACAATAATCTGGCAGGAGTCAGCTGGTAGAGTCAGCATGCAGAAAAGTCAGCATGCAGAAACAAACCAAATGTATTTTAAAAATGCAAAAAGAAGAACATAATGCCTAAGTTTTCATCTTGCACTTGTCAGGACAAATCACAAAAATGCTGGATGTCAAAGAGCAAAGTGATTTATACCACTCAAACATTGGTACAAGGCGTTGATTATTGGTCGCAATACTTATAACAACAAGACACTGAGGAAACTGCATAACCCGAGACTCATACAATGCTGCCCCCAATCTGGAAAGACATCTTGCTTTCCAGCCGATTGAGCAATGTTATCATCTGTGAGTTTCAATGCCGGTGCTATGCCAAGTATATAGGCTGTACATCCGAAAGAATGGACGCTGGATTAAACAGCATGCTCCATTCACAATTCGCAATAGTCAAGATAAAGACTGAAGATAACCAGCCCGCACATGTAAAAATCAAACCAAAACTCTTCCTTAAGTTGTGACTGCAATTTGACGGAATTTGCTTAATAACACAGGATGCTCAGAAAACTATTGTGCTGACTGATTCATGATTGTAGGCCGAGCATGCAGTTTAGCAAATTTAGACATGCTTGAAGCTACACCAATACACACACAGGTCCTGATCTCTAGAGGAAAAAAAGCATTTGTGCAAGTACTTTCTTGTTTTGATGCACCTGCAGCATTATGGGAAGTCTTTGGTTATCCAGTTTCCTCAGGGTGTCATTGTTATGACAAGTATTGTTGGCCAATGCCAATCGATATGAGTACCAATTAGTGCCAATGTTTTGAGTAGTACAAGTTGCTTGAGTAGTACAGAGCACAGAATTATTAAAAGGCAGTACACTTCCTTTGCTTTTTTTGGCACTGACCCACAAAACCTTTCCCCATGCTTTACAAACAATTCCTTTGCATGCACAACCAGGGCGAGCATTGCAGACAGCAGAAGGCACCTCACCCTGTCAAAAGGAATGCCGTACTGGCGCAGAATGGACGGAGATATCAGTGTCATTTTGTGCCGGAGGAATGCATCACAACCCTGGGAGCTGCCAGGAAAGAACCCTAAAAATGGAGCGGGTGGAGGGAGGGAGAACTGTTAAATAGAACGAAACTCTTCGATGCCGTTACGTTGATTGATGTGCCTCCACCCATATTATTACATCATTACATGATTACATCTCTGCCCATATTATTACGTAACATTTTTACCCGACATATGACCTCTGATGCTAAATTCTAATCGGGTTCATCTTTGCATCATGATATATACGTATACCAAGTTTGGTCAAAATCCTATCACTGCTTCGCTTCACAAGCTCTTTACCTAATGGGACATCTGACCTTTGACCTCTTAACCCCATAATCGAATCTGTTCATCTTTACATCATTATACATACTTGTACACCAAGTTTGACTTCATTCCCTTCAGACGTTCTTAAGTTATCGCGGTAACGAAAACCTATCACGGACCATGATATCCTATCACGGACACGGAAATCACGGACTATCACGGACACGGAAAACCTATCACGGACACAGGCTGATGGACAGCCGGACAGACAACCCAAAAACAGTGCCTCGAGCGACTTTGTCGGCGGAGGCATAACAGCAAATACGAGTGGTAATGAAATAAAATAAAATAATTTCAGAAGAACACAAAAAAATAAAAAATACAAGCAAGAACTAAACAAACCAGAGAGTTCATACAACACAATACCCCATGCAGTGTTCAAGTAAATATCCAGTACTGCCGGAACCCGCTATTCAAAGGGATACGTTCCTGGAAAGTGCCGCAAATTGCGAAACTATGAATGGCGGAGCATTATTTCAATGGAAAAAGGGGGGATTGGTTCCCGAGTCGTGTAAATCCGCAAATGTCAAGGAACAAACCGCGAATGCAATGGCGAGGAAAAATCTGCAAATGACGAGGCAAATCCCACGAATGTTGACAATAATCCGCGAATGTCGATGAAAATCTGATGAATGTATGCCGTGCCATTGTTTATATATAGGTTCCGGGTACGTTATAGGTTCCTGACGGTTCCCGATTCAGAGGAAAATTTTCGACCGGTTTAAAAAAAAAAACAAGTTTAAAATGTTTGACCGCAAATGCACATGATTACAATTCTCAAAAAATGGTTCCTAAAAAAAACCAAAAAAAAAACAGTTACCGTTTCCAATTTATTGAAGGAATGCATTTAGTTTATCAAAAGGGCTTAACCACACCGTACCATGAATGTAACAACAAAAAAAAATGTTTAAAATTATTATTTTACAAACCACACAACTTTTCAAATGATGATGATGATGGTGATGGATTAAAATACACGACATGGCCAAAAGTATGCGGACACCCATTCTAATTAGTGGATTCAGCTATTTCAGCCACACCCATTGCTGACAGGTATATATAATCAAGTACACAGCCATGCAATCTCCAGGGACAAACATTGGCAGTATAATGGGCCGTACTAAAGAGCTCAGTGACTTTTAACGTGGCACCGACATCAGATGCCACCTTTCCAACGTCAGTTCGTCAAATTTCTGCCCTGCTAGAGCTGTGCCATTCAACTGTAAGTGCTCTTATTGTGAAGTGGAAACGTATAGGAGCAAGAACAGGTCAGTCATGAAGTGGTAGGCCACACAAGCTCACAGAACGGGACTGCCGAGTGCTGAAGCGCATAAAAATCGTCTGTCCTCGGTTGCAACACTCACTACCAAGTTCCAAACTGCCTCTGGACGCAACGTCAGCACAACAACTGTTCGTCGGGAGCTTCATGAAATGGGTTTCCATGGCCGAGCAGCCGCACACAAGCCGAAGATCACCATGCGCAATGCCAGGCGAGGGCTGGAGTGGTGTAAAGCTCGCTGCCATTGGACTCTGGAGCAGTGGAAACGCATTCTCTGGAGTGATGAATCGCCATCTGGCAGTCCAACGGACGAATCTGGGTTTGGCGGGTGGCAGCAGAACGCTACCTGCCAACTGTAAAGTTTGTTGGAGGAGGAATAATGGTATGGGGCTGTTTTTCATCGTCCGGGCTAGGCCCCTTAGTTCCAGTGAAGGGAAATCATAATGCGACAGCATACAATGACATTCTAGATTATTATGTGCTTCCAACTTTGTGGCAACAGTTTGGGGAAGGCCGTTTCCTGTTTCAGCAGGACAATTCCCCCATGCACAAATGCCCCCATGCACAAATTCCCCCATGCCATGGAACACCTTTGGGATGAATTGGAATGCCGACTGCAAGCCAGGTCTAATCGCCCAACATCAGTGCCCAACCTCACTAATGCTCTTGTGGCTGAAAGGAAGCAAATCCCCACAGCAATGTTCCAACATCTAGTGGAAAGTCTTCCCAGAAGACTGTTATATAACAGCAAAGGTGGGACCAACTCCATATTAATGCCCATGATTTTGGAATGAGGTGTTCGACGAGCACATACGGGTGTGATGTTCAGGTGTCAACATACGTTTGGCCATGTAGTGTACCATGAATTCCTCGAACGCTCAAGACAACCTTGATGATGGTGCTGCAAAGTCGTGTACTGACGGAGAAGCAGGAGAGGCAGGAGAGGGAGCGGTTGAGGACCTTGTTGAGGACGCTGGTGATGAGGCTGGTGATGAGGCTGGTGATGAGGCTGGTGATGAGGCTGGTGATGAGGCTGGTGATGAGGCTGGTGATGACGCTGGTGATGATGCTGGTGAGGAAGCTGGTGAGGAAGTTGGTGAGGAGGCTGGTGAGGAATCTGGTGAGGAAGCTGGTGAGAATACTGAGAGGGTGGCAGGTGAAGCAGGACAGGCAGGAGAGGATGCTGCTTGTCTTGAGGTGGAGGCAGCAGGGCGAAAGAAATGTGTAATGGACAGCTGCCTCACAGATTGCTGCAGGTTTCGATGTAGCTCTTTGTAGGGGAGCAGCACATAATCCAAGCCACTCTTGAACTTGAGTTACCGCTACCTGACTGGGTGAGCGTCTTGCACCCTGTCAGCAATCGCCCGCATGCCCTGTATCCAGGAACCACCTCGTCCAGGAACTGGACTGTGAGGTTGGACCTCAGCACCTCTTCCTCATCACTGCCTGCCTCCTCCTCCTCCTCAGAAACCTTTAGAATGGCCACCAACTCCTCGGTGAGCCCATCACCATGCGAGGCAATAAGATCCTCCAACTCCTCAAGCTGCATGCCATCAAAGCATTCCCCACCCACCTGCCATGCCAACCTGACAATTACATGCCTCTCCTCCATGTTATTGGGAAAGCCAGTAAAGTTTTTTCACTGCTTGTGGCCACAGGTTGTGCAGGCACGTGCTGATGGTGGAGGCTCTCTCCTCATCCAGTGACTCCTTGATGGCACTGATGCAGTGGGAAATGTTGAAATCCTTCCAACACTGCCCGACGGAGAGCCCTGAGTCAGAATCCATGGCATCCAAAATGCGGCGAAAGGTGCGACGGATGTAATACGTTTTAAACGTTGAAATCACACCTTGGTCGAGTGGCTGGATCGGGCAGGTGGTGTTGGGCGGCAGAAAGATCACCTCAGTGTTCAAGTGAGCCACGTTCAGGTCCCCAGGGTGGCCAGGAGCATTGTCCACAAGCAAGAGAACCTTGAACGCAAAGTTTTTGTCTGTCATGTACCTCTCCACCGGAGGAACGAAACAGTTATGGAACCAACCCAGGAAAATTGCTGCTGTCACCCAGGCTTTCCTGTTGGACCTCCAAAACATGAGTTTGCCTGTTTTTGCCCTTGAGAGCACAGGGGTTCAGGAAACGGTAAAGCACCATGGGTTTCAACATGAAGTCCCCTTTTGCGTTTGCGCAGAAGAGAAGAGTTACCCAGCCCTTGGCAGCCTTGAATCCCGATGATGTCTCCTCCAGCTTCGAGATGAACGTTCTCGTGGGAATCTTTTTCCAGAAGAAGCCGGTTTCATCAGCATTGAACACCTGCTCTGGGAGGTATCCCTTCTTTTCGATCAGCCTCGTAAGTTGAGCAGGGAATGTTTTTGCTGCCAGGTGGTCCGTGGAGGTACGCTCCCCTGTGAGATTCACATTTTTGAGACAGTACCGCTCCTTGAAACGATGGAACCATCCCCTGCTTGCTGTGAATGAACCCACGCAACTTATATGCAAGCCATCATCGCTCAGCGCATCACTCGTGCCGGCACCACCCGCACAAGTGCCAGACAGATGATCGTAAATACGGTTCGCCTTTGTGCGAATGAGAGGTCCACTCAAAGGCATACTCTTCTGCTTGTTGTCCTCGATCCATATGCTGAAGGCATTCTCCATCCTCTCTGTGGACATCCCACACATGGGTGACTACACCTTCGTACTCGATGCAGTGCTCGTTGCAACACTTTCAAAAATCGCCTTATCGTTCTTCCATATGTAGCGAATGGTGGATTCGTTGACACCATAATGCCTGCCCAGAGAGGTGCACTCTCTCCTTTCAAAATCCGGTTGAGCAACTCTAACTTGTTGCTCAGTGTCATCACTTTTTTCTGCCTCTTGGTAGTCGGCACATCTCCGGCACTGGCCTTGCACTTGGAGGCCATGATTGAATGATGATCTTTGCGAGAAGCAAAAACGCAGTTCAAAGCAACGGGAAGAGAAAAATGATCGAGACCCAGGACACCGTGGGTACATGTACGAATGCAGGTATTGTGAGTAGCTGCGGGAGGGGTGAGTAGACCTCATTTTTCTCAGGCCCTCCTTCCACACAGGTCCGCCAAATATCAGGCCTCACTTCCACTCGGATCCGCCAAATAGCAAGCCCCCCCCTTCACTTGGGTCCACCAAATCTCAGGCCCCCCCTTACACTCGGGCCTGCCAAATAGTGTGTGTGTGTGTGTGTGTGTGTGTGTGTGTGTGTGTGTGTGTGTGTGTGTTTGTGTGTGTGTGTGTGTGTGTGTGTGTGTGTGTGTGTGTGTGTGTGTGTGTGTGTGTGTGTGTCGTATCTTTATTTTTTGAGCTGTTGTCAGGTTTTCAACAAAGCTTTATGATGATAATCTGCAGAAGGCAAATTAATATTTTTTGTTAAAAGGTCAAAGTTCAGCATCACATAAAATCGTCAATTTTCATCCAATTGACCTTAAATTTTAAGCATTAGCAAATTAGGTCACTGAATTAGTTCGCCAATCACAATCTAGAAACTACTTTTTTAGATCAAAAAGTTAAGGGTCAAGGCAGCATAAAATCATCAATTTTCCTTTTGTATTTTTTTTTTTCTACCGTTTTCGTTATTTTGAGCATACAGTTCAGAGAAGACGTCTGAATATAAACGGATGCGGATAGGTTTTGCATTTTCAGATGTTTTCTAGTTGACGGGTTTTGCATTTTCAGATGTTTTCTATTTTTCAATTTTGTTTGATTGCCAGGCAGGCAAAGTAAAAATATTATCTCACTCCTCTCTGCGCATGTACAATCAAACTATGGTAAAATTAGACCTGTCTTTCTATTCATGTTCCGATTTGTGTTCAAAATATAACATTTTCGGATATCAAATCATTCCTCTTCTCCAATGGCTCGATCTCTGATCATCAATTTGGTTTCAGACCAGGTCACTCGACTCTGGGCATGCTGCTTCTGCTGTCTCAACAATGGATGGAGGTCCTCGATGCCAAACAGGAAATTAGAGCTGTCTCCCTTGACATATCTACGGGAGCCCATGTGCCTTCCATACGGTCTGGCATCCCGCTCTGCTCACCAAACTCTCCTCCTATAGTATCCATATAAATCTCCTCGCATGGCTTGCGGACTTCCTCTCTAGTCATAGTCAACGTGTAGCCCTGAATGGTTTTCTCTCATCTCCCCCTTCCTGTTCAGGCTGGAGTTCCCCAAGGCAGTGTTCTGGGCCCTGTGCTTTTTCTGGTCTTCATCAATGATCTCTCTGACTCTCTTGAAAATCCTATCTATCTTGGTCCTCGCGAGATCTTGCGGGGCAGGTCACGGTTTTTCGAAGCTGTCCCGATCTTCACGCATGCTCGAAGTTAAGTAATTGTTCACAATTGTATTTTTGTCGAAACTGTATTTATCTTACGTGTGTGTACCACCGAGAGTGCGTCCCTTGGAAGATTATCAGTGTTAATCTTTCATACCTGTATAAAGTGGTCGAGTATTTCGTGCCACGTTATATTGCGGCCAAGTTCTTTAAGCTTCCTACCTGGAGGCTTTGTTTTCTCTCAGCGGTCGATTGTGGTCCTTCTACTCTCGTTCGCTCAGTTTTTTCCCAGTCTTTTCACCCCATACTTCCTTGTTTAAAATCTTAACTCAAAAAAACAAAAACATTTCCGTCTTTGTTCTTTTCGTTCGTTCTTCGACCACGTGTTTTACCCCCATTTCACCCCCATTTTCACGCCATTCCCCAGATCTGTTTTGGCCTGTTCCTTTTGCTGACACCTTTTGCCCTGTTCACGTGACTCGTGGTTGCCCCTCCAGGCTCCCTCTCCCCGTTGGTATTTTTGTGAATATTAGATTGTTCTTCTTCACGGTTCTGTTTAAATGTTTAAACTTTGCCCTGCAGTGTTTTATTCAGTGGTATATTACAAAACGCTGTTTTTAATCCTATTTAAAAGGCTCTTTTCAATTTCCTCTCCAACTCATTCTACTTCCCCAAAAAATTCAATCTCTTATAATTCTTCCTCACGACATGCTCTCAATTCACATTCATTCCACCCCTCCTCTATCATTCTTAAACGGATCGCTAACTTGAAAATCACAATAAACCCAATTTCTTATGAATGTTCGTCTTTCATTAATCATCCACGTTCTAAACTCCCCCTTGCTCCTCCCCTCCAAATCTCCCCCCTTGCCCCTCCCCTCCTAAACTCCTCCCTTGCCCTTCCCCTCCTAAACTCCCCCCTTCACCCCTCCCTGCAAAACTCCCCCCCAACCGCTCCCCTTCAAATCTCCCCCCCTACCATCCCTCTCCAATTCTTCCCCCTCCCACCTCCTTCTCAAAGCTGCATCCTCCCGACTTCGTCTCCCTTCCATCTCATACCTCTACCTTCCCCAACCTTCTACTTTCCTCTGCCACCCCTCAAATAACCCCTCACTGTGCCTCATCCCATTACCATCAAACCTTTCGTCCTCATCCTTCCCTTTCTTGTAACTCTTCTGTAATCTCTGACACACTAACAACTGCTCTTCCTACCTCCCCCTCTCATACTTCATCTGCCCCTACCCCTCCCCTTCCCTCTCCTGCACCCGATGATCCCCCTCTCTTCTCATTAACGATATGGACCTCAAACATCCGGGGCCTTCGCTCAAACCTGATTGATCTCTCCATTCAGGTTGCTTCTGACAAACCAGACTTGATCTGCTTAACAGAAACTTTCCTCCTTCAAGATGACTGATTCCTAAATATCTCTTCCTGGTTACTCCCTCCTCTGGTATGATAGACCTGAGGCTCGTCCTGGTGGTAGGGTTGCTATCTTTATCAAAAACTCTCTTCCTCACTCTCCTTGCACTGCCCTCTCTCCACCCCACCCCCAGGAGTACCTCTGGCCACGGCTTCCTCTCCGCTCCCACCTTTTGTTCAAATGTGTTCTGTACAGTCAGTCCTCCAAACAGTGATGACTCCATTTACATGTCGCTGTCTGACAACAAGGACCAACTTCTATCAACTCATCCCAACTCTCTCTTCCTCATATGTGGCGACTTCACCTGTCATCATGCCAGCTGGCTGGGTGTGGGTTCCTCTCTCACCAGCCATGGCACCTCAGCAACGGACTTCTGTGACTAATTGGGACTGACACAATCTGTCAATTTCCCGACCCGGATCTCAGTCAATGGAGTATCTTCTCTTCTGGACTTGGTTATGACAAACTTCCCTGCAAATGTCTGCTGTTCTTCTTCTGCTCCAATCGGTTCTCCTGGTCATGTGCTTGTTAAAGTGGCCATCTCTCTGGCCATTCTCAGAGAGCCTCCTCAGCGCCGACGAGTCTGGCATTTCACTCAGGCCGACTGGCAAGGGCTGCAAGCAGCAATCAATCATTTGAACTGGTCTCCCATATCTACTGCCTCTGACATCAATTCTTCCTCGGAATTCTTCCAAAGCAAACTGCTCTCTCTCATGCACAGATTTATCCCATCTTGTCTTCAGTTGTCTTACCTGTCCTCCCGTCCATGGTACACTGAATCTTGTGGTGAGGCAGTTGCCCTGAAACAACTTGCCTTTGCCTCTTGGAAGGCAAATCCAACTGAAGGCAATCTCAGTTCCTTCCACCAAGCTCGGAACAAGTGTGTGTCTACCCTCAGGAGTGCCAGGAAGCACTATCTCTCCACACTCAAGAATGAACTCTCAAACCTGCCGCCTTCCTCCAAATCCTGGCGGCGTCTGGTCAAATCCGTTTCTGGTGTTTGTTCCCCCTCCATCCCCTCCCTCACCTCAAATGGCTACACAGTTGACACCGCACGTGACAAAGCCGAATGCCTCAACTCTGTGTTTGCCTCAACATCTTGTGTCCCAAACCCATCTCTCTCTGTTCCCACCTTACCCAGTCGAACCCAACTGCTCCTGGACTCTGTGTCCTTATCTCCTGACAAGGTGGAGAAGTTTTTGTCAAACCGCGACTCTGATTCTGCAACTGGACCAGACGGCATCAGCCCACGGGTCCGAAAATCCTGCTCTGCCGCTCTATCTCACCCTCTCTCTGTTCTTTTCACCCTCTCTTTTGCTCAAGGTCATCTCCCAGCATCTTGGAAATCAGCAAACATTACTGCTTTACACAAAAAGGTGCAAAAACAGATTCTCGCAACTACAGACCAATCAGCCTGCTCCCAATTATCAGCAAAGTCATGGAATCCATCATTGCTTCGGATATCAAATCCTTCCTCTTCTCCAAAGGCTTGAACTCTGATCATCTATTTGGTTTCAGACCAGGTCACTCTACTCTGTGCATGCTGCTTCTGCTGTCTCAACAATGGATGGAGGTCCTCAATGCCAAACAGGAAATCAGAGCTGTCTCCCTTGACATATCACGTGCCTTCGATACGGTCTGGCACCCAGCTCTGCTCACCAAACTCTCCTCCTATGGTATCCATGGAAATCTCCACGCTTGGCTTGCGGACTTCCTCTCTGGTCGTAGTCAACGCGTGGCCCTCAATGGGTTTCTCTCATCTCCTCTTCCTGTTCAGGCTGGAGTTCCCCAAGGCAGTGTTCTGTGCCCTGTGCTTTTTCTGGCCTTCATCAACGATCTCTCTGACTCTCTGGAAAATCCTCTCTATCTCTTTGCTGATGACCCCACTCTCTGCCACTCCATTCCTCATCCCTCAGATCGGCAGCCTGCAGGCTCCTCACTCTCTGCAGACCTGGACAAAATCACAGACAGGTCAAACAAGTGGAACATGTCTTTCAATCCTGACAAATCTCACACTCTGACTATGTCTCTCTGAAAAGACCAACTGGACAACCCTCCCATCTACTTTCTGAACAACCCTCTCCAAGAAGTTCTGCCTCTCAAGCTTTTGGGTCTTACCATCTGCCATGATCTCTCCTGGGAAAACCTCATTTCCAATCTGGCCTCCGAAGCCAGTCACTGACTGGGCATCCTCTGTCGTGTGAAGTCCTTCCTTGGCACACCTAAACTCCTCACCACATACAAGGCTTTCATCCACAGCTCAATGGAATACTGTTCTCCCCTCTGGGGCAGTGCTCCTGCCTCACACCCAGCTCGGCTTCACGCTGTTGAAATCAAAGCTTTCAGAATAATTGGAATCTCCCGCGATGAAGCTAACTCCGAGGGCCTTTCACTTACTCACCGTAGGCAGGTTGGTGTCTTTCTGTCTTCTACTGACTCCTCTCTGGCCTTGCTCCCCCAGCTCTCTCTCGGCTCTGTCCCCCAAATATTCCTACAGGTCACACAAGATCTGCCTGCAACTCTCTCATGGTTAAACTGCCAAAATCAAGACTCTCTGCTCACCTTCACTCCTTCATTCTTCTTTTCTCCCGCCTCTGGAACAAACTCCCTCACTCTCTTCAATCCCACTCCTCCCTCCAGGTCTTTAAAACAGCTGTTCACCACCATCTCTTATCTTCCCCCATTCAAAACCTTAATCTTCTCTACCCCCGCTAATTCACCCCAGATACACTTTTTTGAAATACCAACTTCTTTCCTGGAAGTCCTTGCAGTGTCCTTGTGTTTTATACCTCTCCCCCCCCCCCCCTTCCCACGCCTCCTCCCAAGCCCTCTCACTCCCACAGATCTCCCGATGTCCCTGCTCTCAAATGTTGTGTTTGTGTGCTTCCCCATCTCTCCCCATCTTGTCTACCACTCCCCTTATTATATGTTTTATGTGTCTGTTTGATTTTTTTGTGTGATTAATGTTAGCTCTTTCTGGAGCCTCGATCTTGTCTACAAAAAAAATAAATTCAATTAAAATAAGTTGTTCCTCGATCATAAACCGACAAGATGCACAAACGGACAGATATGACCAATTGCTTATACCCACTTTTCCCTTCACGTGTGCAGGGTAATTACCTAAACAAATAACTAAACAAGTAAAGTAACTAACAAAACAACTAACGAAACAAGTCACAAATAACTTTATAAAATTAATAAAGAAACTTTGAAGAAATGCTCACTGTTCAATTAAGCAATCAAGAGAAAAGGAAAGACATTGCCAAAAGCTGAGGATTACTATGGTCTCAGTTTTCATTTTACTAAACTGTAAACAACACACAGTGAAAAGCTTTAGCAGATTAATTATTATTTATTCATGCACATCAAATTGTCGGCATAACACAATGCAAACACAGCATATTCTCAAAAGCAGCATGGCTTGCAGGTTAAACTTATTTCAGAATTAAATTCCCCCACTGTACCATGACCCGCTTCATCGATTATACTCCCGAGATAGTACCTTTTGCAAGTCTCTCAAGGCGTTTGCCATGTTCTGGTGGGATTGCGTACCTGAGCAAGGAAAGGGACGGAAGAGGATGGATGTTGGAAGAGGGGTGTGTGGGATTGAAATGGATAAAAATTATACTCACGAGATGGGAACAGAATGTGTAAGACTGAAAGATCATGCAACCTGCTGGCAGGGTGCAAATTATGATCTACACAGAAAACAGCCAGAAACAATTAGTCCCTGAACACAAGCTGTGTATTGATATGCAACATTAGGCAACAAAGGATAGAAACCCCAGAGACATTGAGGGGAGGTCAATGGGGGTGGGTACTCATAATAATCAGGCTGCAGGATGAAAGGCCCGAGAAAATTTGAGGAGCGAGTGTACTTTCATCAATCAGGTGTCTTACTGCCTGCCACATCATAGAAATGCACATCAGATGAAATACCTGCCAATTAATCTGTTATGCTAAAATAAAATTTAGTTATAACAAAAATTAATGAACATTTCTTGATTTTCAAAAATTGTCATCATGCTCCAATGATAAATGTATTCTTTGCCTTCAAAACAAAATAAAGCCCGTTCAGAAAATGAAGGTGAATATTCCCATGTTTTCTGTGTGTTGTGGTGCACGTCTTGTTATCCATGCTTGCAAACAATGTATAGCAAAATGCTAAAAAAAAAACTAGAATGGCACTCGGTAGAGAGCATACCTCCACCAGGTGAACAGTTTACGTTTTGTATCCCACAGTAGACCAGAAAATCACAATACAGAATCACATTTAATCAAAATCATCCATCAAATCAAAATCAAATACGTATCCATATTTGGATCTTCACCAAAATCGAATCGATTAGTCGTTGTCACACACCCAATCTATAAACCAAGTTTCGTCCAAATCCGTCCATAACGTTTTGATATATCCTGCTATATGTCGGTTTTAGCACTATCACTCAATGATGAAGAATCACTTTAAAAATTATACTCGCCTAATCCGGAGCCGGCTCGATTCTTCACACACACAACCTCTCCACAAAGTTTCATCCAAATCCGTCCACAACTTTTTGAGATATCCTGCTATGTATCGTTTTTGGCCCTATCTCCCAATGGTGAAGAATCACTTAAATAATTCTCATATCCAAACCCGGATCTTCACCAAAATCTAATTATTTCGTCCTTGTCGTATACGCTACATCTTTGCCAAATTTCGTCCGGGTCCGTCCACAACTTTTTGAGATATCTTGTTCACAAACGGACAGACAAACAAAAAGACAGACAAACAGACAGACAGGGATGAAAACATAACCTCCATCCACGTTTGGTGGTGGAGGGAATTACACAGTTAACAAGATATGTGGACCACCCTGCTCATAGTTCAAGTTGTCTGGTTATCTAGTTATCTAGTTCTGTCAAGTCGTGTCTGACTTCTGGTGACATTCATGATCAGGTTTCTACAAACATCCCAATCCGGCACTGCCTCAATTCAGGCAGAGGCAGCTTGTTGCAGCCTTAACCCCATCCATCCAGGACATATAAGGTCTGCCTCTTCCTCCTTTTCCCTCAATCATACCCAACACAGATGACTTCTCCAGACTTTCGTTTTCTGCATGTATGAGGTATCCAAAGTATGACAGTTTTTGTTTTAGCATCAGTGCTTCCAGCGCAAGTAAAGTCTAAATTAATCACAGCACGGCGCACTTAAATACAGTAACCCATGTTACTTCAAATCATATATGGTAATTATGCATACAGTATTTCCTCTCCAGGTGTCAATTTAGCAAGCACAGGAAGGGTCTAGATGACAATAATATGTCCTCCTGCACACACAAAAAAAGAAGAAAAAAAAATACAAATTCATAAATCGTGAACGTCATGTCACGGTTGATGATGCCTACTGCTCCAGAAAGTCAATGGTGTCAAGTACAAGATTGGTCTTTCTTTGGTGATTGTCGAGTCCTATTCTTGCACTAACCACAAGTTGAACAAGACTCTGAACACATGAATGCCATTGATTTTTGGTTTGTGGGGTCTTACTGCCATCTCTTTTCTATTTGAGGTACTGTATACAACTTCCTGCAAAATGCCCAATTCCAATGCGAATCATATGGCATCATCTGTGTTTATCCAAACTGAATCCTCTCATTCTTTATTTAGTTAATATGATGCAAATGTACATAATAACGAATAAAACTACACCTGAATGATCAGTGAAGCTGTTATCAATCTTTTTGTATTCAGTGTTAGGGCTTGTGTAGGAACTAAAACACAAAACAGATCAGGACGTAACAGAATGAAAATAGCAGTATAAATATTGTGAGGAGGGAAATCACACTAACAGCAGGGTTAAAGTACAAAATAAACTTGGAGAAATATGGAATGTGAGGGGAAATGAGGGCAAGGGGATGAGATGGAGACAACGCCAAAATCAATCACAGAAGTGGAAGCAAAACTGGAAACACAGAAAGAGGAGGGCTAATGGGGGGGAGGGCGGGGGAGAAAGCATCATGGCTGTGGTTTGGATGGGGGTGACCTGAGATGGTAGAGAACAGCTGTCATGAATCCCTCAACGAAGGAATGTGATTAAAGAGACAGTGAAAGTTAGAAAGAGAACGAATGAGCTATAAGTGAGCAGTGTATGGATTCTGAGAGTTTTACCAGAAGGGGGTTATTGGAAGACACCATAGGCTCTGCATAAACATTGCCTTGGGGGAGCTGTGGAGCGACGTAGAACATTAAGGACAGAGGGTGTAAGACCAGAAAAAAAGTGGAGAACAGAGCATAGAAAGGGCATAGTGCAAGACAAGAAATGAGTTGTCAAAAGCCAGATGTGGTGAAAAGTCTACTTGATGCGAGTGCTTGGCTTAATACACATCCCTGGTTCAGGAGGGCCGTCCCCTTGGTGAGGGGGCGGGATGCATATGTAATCTGCTGCGAGGATGACGGGAGACACACTAAGTCATGATTCTATGAGAGAGTTAGGTGAGCTTCCGCGGTTTAATGGTAGTTGCTTCGGTCGCTTCATTCAAATGTATTGCCATGTATTCTTTGTATCTTTGTAGACTAATGGAATGCTGATGATGTTTTTATTTGTAGATGCATCAAGTTTTAATTGACCTCAAGAGGTCTTTGTTGCTCTATTCATTTTCACATCACCAGACAACCGACTTTTTTGCGATGTGAAAGTGATAGGCCCTGAGATCCAGCTATAGGGGAGAGGCAGGTTAGTTGATACAGTAGGTTAGTTGATACAACCTTCCTCCTAGCCCTCAGAAATGAAACTTGTGTAAATGCTGCCCTCTGTTGTTAGCTAGTTGCATTACATATCATTGAGAAGTAGGTAAAGAAGTTACAGACAAAGAAAGGGTGTGATTCTCCAAAAAACCTGATTTGTGTCCTCCTGAGTAAAAACGCCAACAAAAGGTAAGATCATTTATTGTGATAATACTACATAGATTTCACAGGAGTTCTCATTGGTCGATTATACCTTGTGAAAGTGGCTTTCAGCCTACACTGCTTTGATTGCCAGGATAATACACATAAGCATGTGGGCAACATGTGTTGCAAAAAACCCATGGATGGGTTACATGATACAGTCTGAGTTGATACGCATATCAACTAACCCGACCGACCTGTATCAACCAACCCATTCATTTTTTTTTTTTACAAGACAATGCTGGAGCCATTTGTAACTGGGATTCATACATCATAATATATGTAGGCCTATATAGCCTACACTGTACATCTTTAGAATATAAGAGTTGTGTCCATCTGAGTTGTGAATCTTGTTCCTTTCCTGATATTTGATGCTTGCCGATTCATTTGTTTGACAGATCTTCTTTTTTTTTCTCTAACTTAACCTTTAGACCTATTGTTAGATATACTTTACATTACCTATGCATACATAGCAGCTATGTATCATCTAACTCATTCACCATGTAAATCTATGTATCATCTAACCTACCAAGGTGTATCAACTAACCCACTTGGTCAGGTCAGATGATATGTTTGACAAACAGTTTTTTTGTGAGCCACCATAGCAAGTTTGATAATGCAGTGGATCTGGCATGCTTCACAGATATGTACAAGACCCTGATATTTATTTTGGACAATTTATGAATCCTGTCGAGCTAACAGTCTTCATTATAGGCCAACATAACTGAAAAGTGTATCAACTAACCTGCCTCTCCCCTATCGCTGAAAAGTTTAATGATTTTGAAGGCTTTGGTTTCAACGACATCAAGCCGAGCAAAGCATGAGGAAGGGGTGCCAGTCCAGAGCCGAGAACATGACTTTATCATGCTGTGGATGAAGGCCATGGAGATGGATAATAATTCAGGTGTGCCAAAGACAGACTTTACACATTGGAGAATGCCCAGTCTGCAACTGGCTTTGGAGGCCAACCTAGAAGGGTGGGTTGCCAAAAAAAAATCATGGCTGATATTGAGACCCAGAAGTTTAAATTAATGAACCTCATGAGTATTGTTAGGAATATAGATGAGAGAGAGATAGATAGAGATAGAGATAGAGATATAGAGATAGAGAGAGAGAGAGAGATAGAGATAGAGATAGAGATAGAGATAGAGACAGAGACAGAGACAGAGACAGATAGAGATAGAGAGAGAGAGAGAGAGAGAGAGAGAGAGAGAGAGAGAGAGAGAGAGAGAGAGAGATAGAGATAGAGACAGAGACAGAGACAGATAGAGATAGAGAGAGAGAGAGAGAGAGAGAGAGAGAGAGAGAGATAGAGACAGAGACAGATAGAGATAGAGAGAGAGAGAGAGAGAGAGAGAGAGAGAGAGAGAGAGAGAGAGATAGAGATAGAGATAGGAGACAGAGACAGAGAGAGACAGAGACAGAGATAGAGACAGAGATAGAGATAGAGATAGAGATAGAGATAGAGATAGAGATAAAGATAGAGATAGATAGAGAGAGAGAAATTTGTTAGGACTGAAAGGCATTTTCCAAGTGTTTGATGAGATTTAGATTATATCAATGTCTGCAGAAAGGGAAGAGGCTGCTGCCTGCCTATCTGATGGATGGGGGGGGGGGGGGGGGGTATGGCAGAGGGTGTAGTCATCAACAAAGATACAAGGAGTTTGAGAGCCAAAGAGATCATTGATGAAGATTAGAATATGACTGGGCCAAAACACTACCTTGGTCACTTTTGCCTTAACTAGGAGACAAAATGAAGATCCTGGTGAGAGCCGCACATTGGTTTCAAGAGGAAAGGAGGTCAGTAAGTGATGAGTGGAGTTGGCCTTGGATGCCACAGGTAGACAGGTGGGAAAGCAACACGAAGTGCCAGACTGTATCAAAAACTCGAGATATGTCTCAATAGACAGCCCAGATCTCATGTCTGACATTGAGGGCTTCCATCCAATGGTAGAAGAGCAAAAGCAGCATATCAAGAGTAGAGTGGAAATATGAAACTGAATTGATGGTCAGAGAAGGAAGGATTTGATTCAACTACCATGATGGATTGCATGACCTTGCTGATGATTGCAAGTAAGCTGATAGGTCTGTAGTTAAGAGGATCAGTTTTTGCACCTTTTTATGTAATGCGGTGAAGTTTTCTGATTTCCAAGCAGATGAAAGATGACCCAGATAAATTATAGAGTGAACAGAGCAAAAGAAGATGTGCAAAAGGAGCAGAGCAAGTTTCTATGATAAGTGCAATGACACTGTCCAGGCCAGTTATAGAATAGTCAAGGGGTGTCAGAACTTAACCTTCACAGGTGAAAAGGATAGAGTCCAGGAGCAGTTGAGAAAGACTGGCTTGAGTGGGTACAGGGGACAAGAGGTTGGGGACAAGATTTGGAAGCAAACACAAATGGGACATTCAGCCATTATCATGAGCAATCGGTTGTGGTGCCATTTGGAGTGAGGAATGGGATGGAGGGGGAGGATACTCCAGAGACAGACTTGCCAACAAGGCACCACAAGGATTTTGAGGTAGGAGACAAGTTTGAAAGTTCAGTCTTGAGGTTGGCCAGATGTTATATTCTGGCTCTCCGGAGAGTGCACACGCATACTTGTTGTGGGCTTTGTGGAGTAATCCGAGATTGCCTTCGGTCGGATTTTCCTTCCAGAAAGAGAAGGTAAGTAGTGCAGCGGCATAGCAAAAATTTAAGAAGAATTGTGCATTTTGTGATGGAAGCACCAAATTTGGCACAATGATAGAATGTTATATTTAGAACATTTTCAGATATGGAACCACTTTGAAATTCACCCAAGGTCGCCGCCATATTGGATTTCAAAATGGCGGCTTTAAAAATCTGTAACCCTTAGGGGGGGTGGCGGAAACAAATCCTACAGGCACAATTATTGCCCCATTCACCCTATATCTTTTCTAACATCAGTAGACACATTACAGCGGCGATTCTGAGCTCAAGGGAACATCTAGGGGTCTGGGGAGTGAAAAATTTGAAAATTTCGGCCAAAAATACCCCTAAAAGAGGTCATTTGGTGTCAAATTTCAGGGGGGGTCGTGTATTGTCCTGTAGATAAAACATGCTGGTCCGTTGATTAACCCCTAATTAAATGACTTTTTTGTTTGTTTGCTCCATCCAGGTTTCAATCATGTCGAAGCAGTTCAAGTTCGTTCATGTTACCAAGCATGTAACTTCAACGCCAAAGACGCCACTGGACTGGGAACTCTGTGTTCTGTGTCAAGTTGATATAGGAGAGTCCCTACAGTGTCCTGCTGTCACGAAAAGAACTGATGCAGGTGCTGGATACAAGACACTTGAAGACAATCTATCAGCATTCAATAAACTAGACAAGCTGCCACAAGACGTGGACTTGCAATGACTGGATGAAGGCCAAGGGATAGCTGCCACTCTAGCTGCCCACCAAGCCAAGTGGCACAAGTCATGCAGGGTGAAATATAACACTACCAAGCTACAGCGGGTACAGAAGAGAAGTCATTCAGAGGGAAGCCCTATCCCCAGTACAATCACAGATAAGTACAAGCTTACTAGGTCTCAGGCAGCTTGTGTTGATAGCATATGCGACAATTTGTGCTTCTTCTGCCAGCAAGAGCTTGGTTTGGAGTTTCATCAAGCAGCGACATTGGAACTAGATAAACACGTTCGCAAGGCTGCAGAGTTTCTTCAGGATACCACTTTGTTAGCCCAACTGAGTGCTGGGGACATGGTCGCAAGAGAGGCCAAGTACCATAAGAAATGTTTGACATCCCTATACAACCGCGTGAGGGCAGCAAAAAAGCTTGCTGAGCAAAGCCAGAGCACGGTAGATGTCATTTCAGCAATAGTCCTTGCTGAACTGGTAACGTACATAGAGGAAACTGCTAAAGAAGAAGACACTGCTCCTGTATTCAAAATGGCAGACCTCACCAAGCTCTACACAATGAGAATGGAACAGTTCGGAGTTGTGCTGGAAACACGAGTCCATACAACCAGACTCAAGGAGCGTATCCTGGCACACTTCCCTGATCTGCAGGAGCACAGGCAGGGAAGAGATGTCCTGCTGGTGTTTCAGGAAGACATTGGCAGTGCATTAGCCAAGGCATGTCAACATGATATTGACAGTGATGTTGTGCACCTGGCACGAGCTGCAGGGATTATAAGGAAGGATATGTTCCAGTCATCTCAGCCTTTCAATGGGTCCTTCTCAAACAAATGTCAAGAAGAGTCTGTGCCACAACTGCTGCTGACAATGGTCTCCATGATTTTAGAGGGCGCAGGCATCAAAGATCAGGCATGTCAGTCATCGGCATCGGCGTCTGTGACAATAGCTCAACTTCTCAAATACAACAGTGTGAAGCATGAGAGGAGAGGTGCAGGCACAGACGTACGACACAGCATTAGTCAAGAGACTCCTTTGCCAATATATCTTGGCTTGATGCTTCATGCCCATACGAGAAAGAGGGAACTGGTTGACACATTATCTGGACTAGGGATCAGCATTGCCTATGATAGAGTGCTACGGATCTCTGCAGAGCTGGGGAATGGGGTCTGTCAGCGCTTTCGGGCGGAGAAGGTGGTCTGTCCCCCAAAGCTCCGCGGTGGAGTGTTCACCACATCAGCTGTGGATAATATAGACCACAATCCCAGTTCCACGACAGCACACGACTCCTTCCACGGAACTGGTATTTCATTGATACAACATCCAGACTATGACAATCAAGGCACAGACCGAGGTATTGTCATCATCGGGGGTGTCTCAAATGTCAAGACTGTGGAGGACCTTCCACGGTATTACACAGATGTACAACCAGTTAGTTCACTTGCCAAAAGCCACCCTGTACCAGCTGGAACCCAGGCGTCGCTGCAGAGGAATCCTGCACAAGCTGAACTGGATAAAGAGAAGAGGTGGCTCCAGACTGTGAAGGATGCATGTGACAGTGGTGACACACAGAATCCAGGAAACATTTCTTGGGCTGCACATCACGCAGAGAACCAATCGGCCAAGGATACTAGTATCACAGTCACACCCACTGCCTTGCTTCCCCTCTTCCATGACCAAGCCCACTCAGTGGCAATGATCCGCCATGCCATGGATGTCGTGAAAGCAGCGATCAATGAGCTAAACCCTGGACAGATACCCGTCGTCACACTGGACCAACCACTTTATGCGATCGCCAAGCAGGTGCAATGGAACTGGCCAGACACACATGGTGAAGATCTCTTTGTGGTCATGCTGGGTGGTCTACACACAGAGATGGCAGCTTTGAAGACAGCAGGAGACTGGCTGCAAGACAGCGGTTGGACACAGGTATTGGTTCAGGCAGAGATAGCAACAGCTGGCACAGCAGACTCCTTCTTGCGTGCAGCTCACGTCAGCCGTACAAGACGCGCCCACCAAGTAACTGTTGCTGCCCTACACATACTGCAGCATCGTGCATATGACATATACAACGAAAGAGCAACTGCAAGAGATGAGGAACCATTGGAGTTCGAGGCATGGTGTGACCAGAGAGCAGCGGCATGTCCACAGTTTCAGTACTGGGCCACTGTACTTAACCTGGAGCTCTGTATACTCCTCTACATACGTTCACTGAGAGAGTCCAACTTCACGCTGTACATGGACACCCTACCAGAGCTAGCTGCATGGTTTGCTGCATTGGGCCATATCCACTATGCTCGCTGGTTACCAGTCCACATCAGGGACATGGTTGGCATTGCAGAGAAACACCCAGATGTTGCTGCCAAGTTCCATGCGGGGCACTTCACATCCAAGAAGACTAGGATGCTTTCTCCGCCATCTCCCTAGACCAGGCTCATGAACAAAACAATGCCACGGTCAAAGGCGATGGCGGGGCAGTGGGCCTAACTGAAAATCCAAGTGCCCTTCGACGGTGGATGGTGGCTGGCCCCGAAATTGCTCGGGTCATCACAGAATTTGAGACCTCACAGCAACTGCGCCAAAGGGGAGAGCACACCCACCACCATGAGCAAACCGACAGTGTGCAGAAGAAGTTCGTCCAAGATGTCCGTGCACTGACAACAGTCATCGAAGAGATGGGCAGCCCCTTTGAAGAAGAAAGCACAGATTTGCTGGTCCTGGGCACACTGGAGATCTTGGGCCCAGCTGTTGTAGATACTGTGCGTACAGCTTTACAGATTGGGAGAGATCAGTTCCATTCATTTGAGAAGGAACGTCTGGCAGACAGATCCAAGCCACTCAATGATGTCATCAAACGCAACAAACTCCCGTTGTTTTCATCCATCAAGGTCAAAGCTGCCCAGAAGAGCAAACAACAAGTAGCCTCTGCAAAGAGTGATTCAGAGCTCTTCTCCAGACTATACATCGCATGCCAAACCAGAGATGGGGGTCTCGAGCAGTTCTTCAAACATGAGAACAGCGCACATCCGCCAGCACTCTCGCAAAATGGACAGCTCCGCTTTGGTTCCAAAGCTGACTTGTTGCAGCCCTTAGAACAGCTTGTCGAAACAAAGTCGGACCCACCACAAGTATCTTCTGTGATCCTCGATGGAGCTGTAATAGTTCAAATGCTGAGCCCAGGCCAGACCTAAACATTTCTTGACTATGCCACAAAAGTATTCGTTCCATACATTATGTCACAGCTTCAACATCGATCTCGTCTCGATCTAGTGTGGGACCGCTATGCAAAGTCAGGCAGCCTGAAGGCAACTGCAAGGACCAACAGAGGCAAGGGAATACGCAGACGTGTCACTGGCTCTGCCCTCCTACCAGGCAACTGGCACAGTTTCCTCCGTGTCGACGAGAACAAGGAGGAACTCTTCAGCTTTCTGTCTAAGCAGGTCACGGAGTCCATCGATGTGCCAGACAAACAGCTGATTGCTACTGACGGTGAACAGGTAATGTGCATGATGTATGTTAGTGTGTGTTAGTGAAAGTGTGTGTATGTGTCTGGGTGGTGAGAGTGGGTGCGTGCCTGCTTGTGTGTTTGAGAGTGTGTGTACAATCTTCTGTGGTTTCAGTACATATTATACAATGTATTATTGATTTATGCTGTTGTAGAGTAAATTCTTACCCACATATGTGTATTCTTTTCATATAATTTAATTTTGATTATATAATCCCGATTTGTATTATCTATTCGGAAGAATATTTTGTATTGTATATATAATCTTTACCTGTCCACGGTACACTCCCTCAAATTGTTAAGAAAGGCCTATTGGCCATAGTGTTCTTGAATTGCTTTTTTCTTTCCTGGCATCTTGGGGGAGTGTACACGAACAGGCTACTGTTATATGTGCAATGTCATATTGTATGATTTCATGTGTTTGATGCCAAGTAAATAACAATAATAATAATAATAATAATAATAATAATTGCCCTGTATTTATGTACTTGAAATAATGTACTGAAATAAATTAATAAATGTTATGCAGATTCATGTCAGGTTTTATTCGTGACCACCTACACCAAAGGAATTCACATTTAATTTACATCACGGTATTGTTCATGCTTACACCAACAGGTCATTGCTGTACCACCATGTGCAGACACAGCCGCTTTGGCCCCGTGCAATCACGAGGAAGCAGACACGCGCATGATGCTCCACGCAGCAGCTGCTATGAAATCTGGACACCGCAGAGTACTCATCCGCACCGTGGACACAGATGTGGTGGTTCTCGCTGTGTGGATGGCCCAGGAGCTTAATGAGGTAGTGGACGAACTCTGGTTAGCGTTTGGAACCGGAAAGAACTTCTGCTACATAGCAGCACACGAGCTGTCTGCTACCCTGGGACCAGACAAAGCCAAGGCACTGCCAATCTTCCATGCAATCACAGGGTGTGATACTGTCTCGAGCTTTGCAGGTCGTGGCAAGAAAACAGCATGGGCAGTATGGGAAACTTTTCCAGAAGTGACCAATGCATTCCTGGACCTGGCATCTGCACCAAGTGAGATCTCTGAGGATACACTGGCAACCCTGGAGAGATACGTAGTGCTTCTGTACGACCGCACATGCACATGTTCTGAGGTGAATCTGGCAAGAAAGAAACTCTTTGCAAAGAAATCTCGATCCATTGAAGCAATACCTCCAACACAGGCCGCCCTAGTACAACACGTGAAGAGAGCAACTTACCAGGGTGGACATTGTTGGGGACAGTCTCTTGTCCCACACTGCTATCTCCCATCACCATGCGACTGGGGGTGGGTGGACAATGACGGACAGTTCGATCCTCTGTGGACAACACTACCAGAAGCTGCCAAATCCTGCTATGAACTCATCTGTTGTGGGTGCGAAAAAGGTTGCAGTGGGAGATGCAAGTGCAAGAAAGCGGCTCTGAAATGCACAGCACTGTGTGCCTGTGATGGTGACTGCTCACATTGAGTTGGAACTGTGACACTTGGCATGACTTGATGCAATACGCTCGCTAGTTCTCTTGCTGAACGTGTGTATACAATGTACGTAATATGGGATTATCAGTTGCTTATGTGCATTAAAACATATTTCAATACAACCATTCAATTCATTGACCTCAGAAATGTACATCTAGACACCAGAATCAAGTATCTAGCTGGCATAGAACCAGAGATATCGGTCAGCAGATTTTCGGAAGCCGCCATCTTGGAATCCAATATGGCGTCAGTAAATCAATTTCCGCCATCTTGAAATCCAATATGGCGTCAGTAAATCAACTTCTAAGTAGAACCATTCAATTCCTTGACCTCAAGTTTGTACATCCAGACACTAAAATCAAGGCTGTAGCTGGTATAGAACCAGAAATATTTGTAATTAAAGATTTTTAAGCCGCCATTTTGAAATCCAATATGGCGGCCACATTGGGGTGAATTCCAAAGTGGTTCCATATCTGAAAATGTTCTCCATATAATATTCTATCATTCTGCCAAATTTGGTGCTTCCATCACAAAATGCACAATTGGTTTGCTATGCCGCTGCACTAAAGGTGTTTCAATGCAACTGCGTCACCACATTATTCAGTGTACTATGGGCGGGAGGAAGGGTATGATAACTGAAGAGGAGATGGGATTAATGTCCCCCCTGTACATAAGAGAGATGATTTCTGTGTAAGAATTCCCAGGCCAAGTTAATATAAGGGGTGGCAGACATAGGAGACTAGTTTTAAAGTGAGATGGCAGCTTGCAGTCCCTGACAGTCAGCCTGAGTGTACTGTGAGACTCGCTGGTGCTGACAGGACTCTCTGAAAATAGCCAGAGAGATGTTGACTCTAATAAGCACATGAAGAGATGAACCAATTGGAGCAGAGGAGATATTAGCCATAAAGTTGTTAATTACAAAGTCCAGAAGGGAGGATTGGCCATGGGCATAAATCTGGGTCAGAAAGTTCACAGATCGAGTCAGGCCCATGGAGTCACAGACGTCATTTGCTATAGTGCCATGGCTGGAGAGAGAAGTACCCATACCCAGCCAATTAGACTGGTGACAATTGAAATGACTACATATGAGGAAGGGAGAGTTGGGATGAATGGTTAAAGGTTGGTTGAGAGAGGGGGAGGGAGTGGGAGAGGGGGAGGGAGAGGGAGAGGGAAAGGGAGAGGTAGAGGAAGAGGCAGAGGAAGAGGAAGTGGAAGGAGAGAGAGATACAGTGCCCTCCATAAGTATTGGAACAGTGAAGTCAAATTTATTAGTACTATATAATCAATAAATTTGGATTTGAGATCAAAAGATGAATATGAGGCAATAAGTACAGAATATCTATTTTACTAGCGTACAACAGTAGCACTTTTTATGAACTGTCCCCCAATTTTAGGTAAGCATAAGTATTCAAGCATAGTAACTTAAGCGTAAATTAAAAGTCATGTAATAGTTAGTATTTGGTTGCATATCCCTTGCATGCAATAACTACATTGAGCCTGTGACCCATTGACATCACCAAACTCTTGGTATCTTCCTTTGAGATGCTTTGACAAGCCTTTACTACAGCCATTTGCAGTTGTTGTTTGTTTTGGGGGGAAATGGAGGGGGGGGGGGGAGGGGGTGAAAGTGAAACGCATGCTCCATTGGATTTAAATCAGGAGATTGACTTGGCCAGTCTAAAACATTCCACTTTTTTCCCCTGATTAACTCCTTGGTTGCATTGGCAGTGTATTTTGGATCATTGTCTTGTTGTATGGTGAGGCACCGCATAATGAGTTTGGAGGCATTTTCTTGGACACATAGTACAAGATGTGTACAAGAAAGGCTGCGCTTTTAGCGCAGGAGGGTGAGCAGCTTTTAGCCCAGGAGTGTGAACAGCTTCGACAAACTGTACACATTTTCTTGTACACTTGTACACATTCAAGGTGGTAGTATGCCTTGAATCATATGCAGTTCCTTCCTTTCTCCACACTTTCGCTTTTCCATCGCTTTGGTAAAGGTCAATCTTGGTCTCATCTGTCCATAAAACTTTGTACAAGAACTCTACTGGCTCACATCTGTACTTCTTGGCAAATTCTAATCTAGTCTATGTTTAGTGCTGATGAGAGGTTTGCATCTTGCAGTGTAGCCTTTGTAATTATCTTGTCAAAATATTAGGCGAACGGCAGATTGTGATTCTTTCACCCCTACACACTTGCTGAAGTCACTGACAGTTGTTTTACAGTTTTTCTTCACAGCTCTGATGATTTTTTTGTCATCAACTGCAGTTGTTTTCCTTAGGTGACCTGGCCGTTGTCTATTGCTACGTACACTTGTGGTTTCTCTTTTAAGATATTCCAAGTTGTTGTTGCCCAATTTTGTGTTGTGGTTATAATTGAATTATTCTGTTCTTTCAGCTTCCAAATTGCTTGCTTTACTTTCACAGACAGTTCTCTGGTCTTCATGTTGCTTTATGCCTACTTACTCCAAGGGTAGACTCCCAAGGCAAAAGCAAAGGCTAAACCCAAGACTAGACATTCATAGCTCTTTAATGTGTGAATAATCATTGCAACATGAAACACCTGAGCAACAAGAAATACCTGTCTGTCATTTGTTCCAATGCTTATGCTTATCTAAAATGCTACAGACACAGACTGAACATAAAAAGTGCTATTGCTCTACAATGGTAAAACATATATGCATATAAATACCAAGAAATAAAAGCTGATCTTCTGTACTCTTGCCTCATTCATCTTTTGATATAAAATCCAAATTGCTTGAGTATTTAGCAATACTACCAAATTTGACCACTGTTGCAATACTTATGAAGGGCACTGTAGATCAAGAGAGATAGATCAATAAATATTGAGAAATTATCAGGCTTTATTGTTTTTCAGGATTGAGAGATATCAGATTGGAGCAGAGGTCTTGGATGTTTGAGGTCAACAGTTTGGGGCAGAGGAGGAGGCGATGTTGACAGGGTGCAGGAATATGGAAATGGGTGTGGATGAACTTGGAGATGGGATGGAGCAAGGGGGAAGCTGAGAAGGAGGCCAGGGGAGAGTGGAGCTGAGACAGAAGATGGCAAATAAGGCAGGTAAAGCATTTTCAAAATGTTATTAAAAGCTTTAAATACAAGAGGCAAATTAATTCGAATAAAAGGATGCCAGTTCAATTGTCAGGTATTGAGAAAGGAAGACATAAGGAATGAACCCAGGATGGAAATAACAGGTACAAAGAGTTAATGATCCTTCGGAGTGAAAAAAATGCTGGGGGTGGTGGGGGGGGTGTGGGGAGAGATAGAGAGAATTCGCACGTGGATCTGGTCCTAAAACATTGCTTCAACGAACTGTAAGGAGGCAGTGCATGAGCCAACAGACCCAGAACCATACATTTTCCACATTTATGATATTAAATAAATAAAGCCAATATTAGTGATTGGAAGACTTACCAGGACTTTGGTTCCCCAAAGTGGAGATAGTTGATGCTATAGAGATCCATGTCCTCTGTGTGCCATGCAAATGTCGTCTTCCACATCCCAAAGTATAAATAGGGTGTGTTCACACCATCGATGGTAATGCCACTTTCCTGCTCCACAACATCCAAGACGGTGTTCAGGTGGGCAATATTCCATTCATTCACATGCTGCAAATAAATATGGAACAGGGGTCATTCAAAAAATATGGCATAATCTGTGCATCCATGTTCATAATAAACATGACATTGTAAAAGGCCAGTGAAAAGAGAATCTCGATTTCCTGTTTTCCCCCTTGACTAGCTATCAGCATCAACACTTATTTAGTGTGTATGAAGAAAGTCCTGACTGCTCCAAATTGTAGCACAGTAGAACCTCCTTTACCCGGACATACAAATAATGGAGGACCCATTATCCAAAAAGGCAAACTTTCACTTTTATTTCACATGTTGACTGAATATCTTAGGTTTATTCATTCCACTTTTTAACTCAACTGGACTGCCGTCCAGTTGAGTTCATCACATGCTGAACCCTCCGGCGTCCGTCGTGTCGTCGCCGTCTGTCGTCCGTTAACTTGCCCAGTCAGTTCAGTTGAGTTCTGCTTCCCTGGAAGCTCGTTTTTTTTCAGGCACAGTAAATGTTTTAATAAAAAACCTCTGTCAATGAACGAAACAGACAGAAACAGTACCGCAAATGCAAAAGTGAACCCTCACTACCGGATTTACCAAACTACCGAACCACAATTGGGGGAAAAAATTCCAGATTCCAGTCCATCCCATTCAGGTTTTCATATAGGTTCTCACACATATACATCATCTTTCCCAGTAGCTGCATATGGCGAGTCAGAATAGGCAGAGAATAAGAGGAGTCGGGGGAGAAGTGGGAATGTATGTCAAATTGGCATTGTGAAAGCCAGCAATTAGCTTCTTGACGGAAATCTTATCCTGCATGATTGACAGTTAACGGCGGCTCACACGGAAAGACGTGAACATCTGAGATCGCCAGAGGAGAAAAACTTTGAGGAGAACGGACGAGCATGCAGAGCATTTAACGCAAGAGTGTGAACAGCTTTTAGTGCAGGAGTGTGAACAGCTTTTAGCCCAGGAGTGTGAACAGCTTATAGCCCAGAAGTGTGAACAGCTTTTAGCCCAGGAGTGTGAACAGCTTTTAACACAGGAATGTGAAGAGCTGAAAATGCCCAAAATCGCCAGAGCAAAGAGCTTCTGAGAACACTGTCACAGAACAGAAGGTTTTCACGACGTAATGCCTGATTGAGCAAGAGCGGGTATGCCGGGAATCAGCTGCCGACATGCCGATCTATGTTTCCGAACTGCCGCATGGCTTTGACACATCCGAGGGCTGGGGTTTTGGGGGTGGTGGTTGAACACAACCTCCCGACAATGTTGTGCATTTCCCTATACTATATTTGTCGAATGAATGAAAGAGCTGGCCATAAGATAAGAATTGTTAAGGAATTTGCCGTTAGTTGGCTTTTTCAAGTCTGGTCAATTTCCTCCCTGAAGCTGGTCACATTATCAAAGATGACCAATTACTTAATGTCAACAAGCATTGACAAAGAGCATACTGAGCACCATGGACATAAACAATGGTGTGGTCCTCACTTAATCTCCTGCATGGAAGGTTTATGCAATTTACTATTGACAACATTAATATACAGTCGTGGCCAAAAATATTGGCACCCTTGCACATTTTTCAAATAATGCACCATTTCTTCCAGAAAATTGATGAAGTTAAAAAAATCTTTTGGTATCCACATATGTATTTATTTGGTTTTCAGTGGAACAAAACAAAAAAAGCAGAAAAAAAATCACAAAATTTTAGCTTCTTCCACAGAAATACTAAAATGGCCCGAAAAATATTATTGGCAACTTTTAGAAGTTGTTAGAAATAATTACATTTCAAGCAGGTGATTCTCCTTTACTTTAAAATTGAACGCACCAGTGATGAGTTGCAGGTGCCTACAATATAAAAAATCACTCATTCAACCAGTTTGAATGGAGAAAAGGAGTCCTTCTGCTGTTTTGTGTCACTGTGTGTACCGCAATGAGCATGGAGAAAAGAAAGAAAACCAGAGCATTGTCTGAGTAAATCAAACAAGATTTTAGGCAAGCATGGACAATCTCAAGGCTGCAAGTCCATCTCCAGAGACCTTGATGTTCCTGTGTCCATCGTACACAATGTTATCAGGAAGTATAAGGCCCATGGCACTGTAGCCAACCTCCCTGGACGTGGCCTCAAGAGAAAACCTTTTTTTTTGTATACAAGATTGAGGCTCGTGTAAGAGCAAACATTAATCACAAAACATACAATAAATGGAGCGGAAGACAAGATGGGGAGAGAGAGGGAAGCACACAAGCACAACAGCAGAGAACAGGGACATCCAACTTGATCGAAGATTGCAGCTAAGGATTGGTCGAATGGTGGAGAAAGCAACTCGATCAACTGCCAAACAGATTCAAGCTGACTTTCAGACACAAGATACGACAGTTTCAACTCGCCGCATCCGTCGCCAACTCAATGAAAGGGGGTTCTGTGGTCGGAGACCCGGGAGGACCCCACTGCTGAGAGAGACATAAGAAAGCCCGACTGGAGATTGCCAAAACACACCTGAACAAGCGAAAATCCTTCTGTGAGAATGTCCTGTGGACAGATGAGACCAAATTAGAGCGTTTTGGGAAAGCCCATCATCTCTATGTTTACAGAAAACAAAATGAAGCCTTCAAAGAAAAGAACACCTTCCCTACAGTCAAACATGGAGGAGGTTCAATTATGTTTTGGGGTTGCTGTGCTGCCTCTGGCACTGGGTGAATTGAATGTGTGCATGGCATCATGAAATCAGGAGATTAACAAGGCATTTTGGAGCGCAATGTTCAACCCAGTGTCAGAAAGCTGGGTCTCCGTTCAAGTCATGGGTCTTGCAGCAAGACAATGATCCCAAACACACTTCAAAAAGCACCTAGGAATGGTTCAAGACAAAACACTGCACTGTTCTGAAGTCGCCAGCAATGAGTCCAGATCTAAATCCCATTGAACACCTGTGGGGAGATCTGAAAACAGCATTTGGGAAGAGGCACCCTTCGAATCTGGGAGAACTGGAGCAGTTTGCACAAGAAGAGTGGGCCAAACTGCCAGTAGAGAGGTGCAGGAAGCTCATTAATGGCTATCGGAAGCACTTCACTGCAGTTATTTTGTCCAAAGGTCTACAACCACAACCAAATATTAAGTCTAGGGTGTCAATAATTTTGTCAGCCATTTATTTTTATTTTCTGATTTAAAAGGATATAAGTTCTGAATCAAAAACAAAGGTTCTGTGAAATATCATCA
>NC_136261.1:132527995-132580495 GCF_964187855.1 Myxine glutinosa
TCACCAAAGTGTAAAAGAAACTCACCAGATTGATATACTGAGTTAAGAAAGTAAACCCAAGTCAAGGGAAAAAAAATATTCCATATTAAATGCCAAGTCTGTATGTATGTGTGTATATGTGTGTGTGTGTGTGTGTGTGTGTGTGTGTGTGTGTGTGTGTGTGTGTGTGTGTGTATATATATACAGTGGTACCTCGGCTTACGAGTTTAATCCGTTCCGTGACGGAGCTCGTAAGCCAAATCGCTCGTAAGTCAAAGCAAATTTTCCCATTCAAATGCATTGAAATGCTATTAATCCGTTCCAGCCTCAAAAAAAAAACACCAATTTTTTTTGTTAGGTGCTTTTAAATAACAAAAATGTACTTTATAAATAACAAATAATGTATAAACAAGCACGACCTCGTATATACTGTACATAATACAAGAGAATGTAAAGAAATAAACTGGACCTCTATCCATGAAGATATGGAGAAGTTGTTGTTTGTGTGGTTGAAGGAGAAGCAGCTCGCAGGAGATACCGTGACCGAGAGCATCATGTGTTTGAAAAGATTGAAACTCGGATATCGAGCACGGACCACGAGGTGTTTTTTCTTTTTTCTTAATCTCGGTTTCAGTGAACTTTTGCTCTGTGCTCACGTGTACTGTACCTGTACCTGTAATGGTACGTCAGAGGATGGCACCTGTTGTCATCATATTAAGTGCAAGATGTTCTGCATCGTAAGTTGGTACACCGTGGTCTTTCGGCGGTGTTTAAGCCGGCCGTCTTGGCTTCTGTCACCATTGGCATTGAGTCTTTCGATGTAGGTAGGTCGTTGTGTGCCGGTGCCTTGGCCGAATTCCTTCATTGCTGCATTGTTAGCTCACCTGGTTTTTTATACCACATCTTTGGTTATCGGACCAGCGAATGACGTCATCTCCAAAGTATGGCTTATTCTCACTTGTCTTGGACGATCTTCTACTTCTAGCCTTCCACCGTGCATTTGGTGTCCACTGTACTTACTGTACAGTGCCTGGTAAAATTGATGTAATGGGTTTTTGACCGTCAACGTCATGAACCGTCAACGCCATGAACCGCTAACACTCAAAAGCCCATTTATCGCGCCTTATAAAGCAAAACGCAAACCGAAAGCCATGCCTCTCAAGCGAGGCGTGCTTCCGTGGTCACGTGATCCACAGGTGTAGCTCATTATACCCGCACGCGCGACACGCTTTGGCGGTCACGTGACCAGCCACTCTGGAGGCGGGGATCCCCGCCGATGACGTCACCGGCTGGAGCAAGGAGATTCCTCGCTAATGTATTTCGACGATTGCGTGTTTTATATCCAAGCAGAGATGCTTTCACGGCAAGATAACCACGTGACCGGAACCGGAAGCCACAACCGGAAAATTCAAAAAAATAAATTTTTTGAGCTCGTACATCGGATCTCGGCTCGTATCCCAAAGCAACAAACCGCCCGAGCGACGGCTCGTATCCCGAAAAAACTCGTACGTTGGGGCACTCGTAAGCCGAGGTACCACTGTATATATATATATATATATATATATATATATATACATACATATATATATATATATATATATATACATACATATACATACATATATATATATATACATACATATATATATATATATATATACATATATATACATATATATATATATATATATACATATATATATATACATATATATATATATATATATATATACATATATATATAATATATATATATACATATATATATATACATATATATATATATATATATATATACATATATATATATATATATATATACATATATATATATACATATATATATATACATATATATATATATATATATATATATATATATATATATATATATATATATATATATATACATATATATATATATATATATATACATATATATATATACATATATATATATACATATATATATACATATATATATATACATATATATATATATATATATATATATATATATATATATATATATATATATATATATATATATATATATATATATATATATATATATATATATATACATACATACATACATACATATATATATACATATAAGGATCAATATATATACATACATATATATATATACATATATATATATATTGTTACAGATACGACTTTGATGGTATGGTGGGCCGAGCGGGATGGCCGCCGTATCCGTACAAGTTACCCGATTGTACTCGAACGTCGACGAAGCCGCGCTATGCTGGCTCAATAGGAAAGAGAAGACACCCGGCTGGGTTATAATGACACAATACGACACCAGGGGTTCAGTTCTCAAGTATATTCGTACGGAAAAAGGTTAGATTACAACTACAAGAGGGACAGCATAGGAAGACAGGCACTTAGACACACTCTTATATTAACCCTAGACAGACCACAGATAAACGGGACAACGCTGACTCACACGGGATTTGATGGCAAGGAAAGCGGCAGTCGATGGCTCAGGTGCACCTGGCTCAGGGACAGAATCACGTACGGTGGTGTCCAGCAGATGCGGGGAGGTCGCTCAGCGCTCGTGGGTCGCGACTTTGGTGGAGATGCCGGGGAGGTCGCTCAGCGCTCGGGAGGGTGGCGTCTTGTCCTTCCAAGCTCGGGGCGCATCTGACGTCACGTCCGGCGCGGGGGCCGCGTATATCCGGCGGGGAGTGACACGCCCTCGGCTCGTTAGCGCCGCCCCAGATGGCATCGGCCCATGGCTTCTCATTGGGTGCGGGGGTTACCGGCTCCGCCCTTGACGAGGGGCCGACAGGGAGCCCCTTCGTGGTAACCCCGTGGAGCGCGTGGTCAATGGCGGCTAACCGAGCCGGAAGGAGGACGCCCACTCCCCATGCCGTCACCGCGCCGCCCCCCTCTTTTGTTGTTGTTGTTGTAGTTGGCGCTTCTTCATGGGGAAGAGATGCGGAGAGGTATGGGGAGGTCCTAAACTTCCTAACAGGTGCCATATAATCACATTCTGGTGCAACGAAGAGTCATAATTAATGGAAACAAGTCCTTAACTGACATAGATTAAGAATAACTAGCAAGATGTCCTATAATTGTCTACGTGTGGTGCGGGGGACCTGGGCACGACATTTAATGGGGGGATGAAGGGGAAGATCGGCTCTAATGGGTGTTGTTTACAGACAATGGGACTAGGGAATGGGGTAAGGGAGAGTTGGGGAGTATCGGAGAAAATAGGGGAATATTTACAAGCGGATATGGAGGCCAAATTCCATATTCGCAACATTGCACCCTTCTCTACCCTCGGGGCGTCCCGACCCGATAAATTTTTACCTACTTTAGTGTGGCACGCAATGTAGTTCCCTCTACTATTAACTCTACCCTGAGTGCGACAGTTTTACAGATATTCACAAATGAGTAAATATGTCCCCCTGCGACGTTGCACCCTTCTCCTCACAGAAACACACCCACAGGATAACCGAATCCGGAAAGAATTCTCAAACTAAACATACAGCCGGTAGGGAGCATTATTTACACAAGACTACGCTGCTATTTACACTACGATCCAGGACCTGTTTTTGGAGGAACACATGCAGATGTTATGCATAGAGAGAGCGCGCTTGCCAACATCGATACACCAACCCACGAGTGCTCTGTGGCCGACGGCCTTTAATAACGTGCAGAGCACCCTTTCCCGAGCATCAACAGCACCACCCCACCACCAATCGGTGCAGTCACCATTGTTCATTGGAATAAAAATAACTTCAACAACCCCTAACCCTGCAGGTGTCTCTTGCTCTTCTTGTGGTGCACTTGGTGGTGTTAACTATTAGTGGTTCACCTGTATGGCATAGGTGCCACGTTGATCCATAGGTCCATCCCCGGGTGGTGCTTGGCCGCAAACGAACTGCGGTCCATTGTGGGTGGCCACAAACATTGCGGTCCATATGGTGTATCGATCCCGGCAGCAAACAGCGAAAGTGCAGGCCCACAACTGCGCAGCCAGCACCTCTCTCTCCTCTCTCTCTACCCCAAAGCCAGATCCTCGGAGGTGGGAGACAAAAGAAGAAACAAGTGAGTAAGGTGGTAAGGGCGCAAAAGTGCACGCAATGTAAGGTGATGCACACTGGGGGCACATGGGAACCAGGTGAGACAGGTACGTTCCTATCGTACGCCCCCCCCCACCAGGTAACCTACATGGCCCCTCCCTTACCCCTTACTGTATCCACACAACACAACACTACCCATAAACATCTACTTTACAAATCAACAAACATCCCTACTGTCTTCCCCGTTCCTCCCATAAACCAAATTCGTCTTCTCTCCCTCCTAACCAATCAAATTTGCCATTTTCAACTCTCATCAAAATTTGCCATCTCCAACTGCACATCAAAATTTGCCATTACCAATTCATCATCAGTCCCTCCTAGGGAGGGAGAGATGGAATCACCCCAATGTCTCATCCACGTCGTGATGCGTCTCACAAATCCACAGCAATCTCATTTCCTGCAACAAACAAAGAAAACACAGGTGTGGAGTCATCATCATCACCACAGGTAAGTGGCTGCGTATGGTGCGACAGGTTCTTCAATCCTAACTATTTCCTAAATGACTTTAACAACTTTACACTACCCGGGGTCTTTCTCCGGCCAAACCATTGGCCTTCTTACACTATGGGTTCTAAAAACCAATTCCCATTGGCCAAACTGTGGTGCTCTTCAATTTGGGGTCTCACTCCCCCGATTCATCTCCCGGTGCCCTCGTACAATTTCTGGGCTGTGGCGTGTACCTCTCCCAGTGGGTCTACCCACCTGCACCCCTCCACCACTGCAGTTGCCTCCGAGCTTACCTGCTCCTTACCCTAACCTATCTACCTGGGGAAGGCCCTCTGGCGCTCTCCCCACTCCGTGCCCTCTCTGGCACTGGGCTGCCCGATCCACACCCGGGATCCTCAGGCACCCACTCACAACTACCGGCTCCCAGAGCCCACCTGCGGCCTCACCTGGCCGACATCCTCACAGTGGTGGAGTGCCCAACCAACTACACACACTAACAGGCTACACGCCCAGCCATTTCCACAACACTAATGCACCCATTCACTACACCATTCTGCAACCGCACCACAAATGCCAATATCCAACCACAATTTACCTGCACCCTCTACCTAACACTTACACTACCCGCCCCGGGTACTCGTGAAAGGGGTCCACTCTTCCCCCATCCACACCTTCGCACCATGCACACCACTCCGTACCACTCACTCCAACTCTCTCCACACACCTGTACCTGCACACCTGTGCTCTCACACCTGGTGCCACCTGCACCCTTCTCTCCCCAAGCGCATTCGCGCTGATCCACAACACTCACTACTCATACACTGCTCCACACACCTGTCCAGTTGCACACCTGTGCAATCACACCTGTTCAATTCTCACACACACAGCATCATCTCAGCTAACTACTCCCTTCTGAAACTTGCGCTTCCCAGTCGTCCCTTTAAACTATTGCGCTCCCACGTCATTAGCATCCATACTAATCTACCTGCGTCCCCACTACAGGTATCAGTCACTAACTAAACTTAACGTTACCTAATGTCATCTTCTAGATCCCTACACACAATATCCTAACCCACCCGGGCTAGTTTTCACTGCCATACACCCCATAAGCTATTGCTCCTTTGCCCCCCCTTTGAGGGATGGTGGGTTTGCCATCCCACCACATCGGGGGTCTCTCACTATCAATTTTGCACGTCAAATTTCAACAATTCAAAAATTTTCTATTTACTGCCAATTCTATTCACTTTTCTAAATTTTGTATCAAATCACTACTATCACTATCACCATCACCCGTCTACTTATTAGGTACTCTCGGTGCGCCAATTCACATCTACAGCCCGGCTTCGTAAAGCCAAGCAATGGATGCTGGTTGTTCTGTGCCAGTGGCTGGCTGCATCCTGCCTTCGGTGCAGGGAAGGAGGTTTACCCGGCCCGAGATCCCACGCACCTTCTCGGCACGGAGCCATCCAATGTCCCGATCTCGACCTGCCGGAATTCCTCAACAAAAAGTGGTCGCCATGACGACTCTTTCTATCGGGCCGCCCGCTCCGCCTAGTGGAGCACGGACGTTCAAAGCGAGGCCCAGCACGGATCGCGCACGGCGGTCCTTTTGAACCCGCCGTGGCTCGGATCCCCGCTGGTTCTCGCGGCACGCGAAGCCCGGCACGCACCGAGGGCCCGCTTCGGCTAAAAGTCGACCTGACCTTTAACCCGTGTAACGTCGATGCTTCACCTGCATGCTTACACCCCGCAGCCCGTTCCTTGCTCATACATGCAGCTGTTCCCATTCTCCTTGTACCGTTCCTTACACACCCAGGTACACCCATTCCACTCACCGCCTTGGTCACACACCTGACCACCGAACACTTTGGCACACACTCGTTGGTAGCACACCTCACCAATACACCTCTTCGCGCCCCCTCCTCGGTCACCTCCTCTGTGACAATCACAGGTGTGCTCTCATTCGCACACCCAACCACGTGCCTCACCACCAACTCCAGCGTGCATTCCCACTCACGCTCTACCATTCCAGGTGTGCATCCTTCCATCCCAGGTGTACATCCTCGCTCACCTGTCACAACTAACTCACGCTCCTTGTCACTCTCACTACTCTCACTACTCTCACCTCCACTCGTGACAACGCACTCACCCTTACTCTTGACAGCACACTCTTTCTCCATGCACCTGTCCGTCACACACCTTTCTCGCGCACACTCTCCCGTTACACCCTCTGTAACACTCACCACAGGTGGACACTCTTCCTTACTTCTGACAGCGCACTCTTTCCTCATGCACCTGTCGGTCACACACCTTTCTCGCGCACACTCTCCCGTTACACCCTCTGTAACACTCACCACAGGTGGACACTCTTCCTTACTTCTGACAGCGCACTCTTTCCTCATGCACCTGTCCGTCACACACCTTTCTCGCGCACACTCTCCCGTTACACCCTCTGTAACACTCACCACAGGTGGACACTCTTCCTTACTTCTGACAGCGCACTCTTTCCTCATGCACCTGTCCGTCACACACCTTTCTCGCGCACACTCTCCCGTTACACCCTCTGTAACACTCACCACAGGTGGACACTCTTCCTTACTTCTGACAGCGCACTCTTTCCTCATGCACCTGTCCGTCACACACCTTTCTCGCGCACACTCTTGCGCACACTCTCCCGTCACACCCTCTGTAACACTCACCACACCGCGCTTCCATGTGCTCCCTCGCACACACGCTACGACCGACTCACTCTCGCCAGCACACTCACTCCTTGGCACGCACTTTTTCCTCACACACCCCAGAGTCGGACTTTCTCGCACACCTCCTCTTTCGCACACCAGACCTGTCGCACACTTCACCCACGGCCTCTCACGAACACCCGGGTCTATCTCGACCCCCAAGCTTCTTAAATCCCCTGGCGCATCATACGCACGACCATATTGGTCACCACTTACACCGGGTCCTCTTCCTCTTCGCTTCTCCTCCATCACCTGCGAATCCCTCATCCGGTTAATGAGCACATCACGATCCAAACACAGACTTTGGACCAATTCTTTTATCTCCTCTTTTATCTCTTTGTTATCCCCTCTCCGTCGCTTCTTAATTTCGCTCACCCCTTCTTCCACTTCTTCTAATTTGTGCCTCACCTCTTTTATTCCCCGGTACGTCTCCTCAAGCTCATCCTCTAAGGCTACCTTGACCGTTTCCATGTGCGTCCTCACCTGCCGGTCCTTCGTCTCCATAACCTCTATCACTTCGTCCAACCTCGTTGTCAGTCCCTCACGTACCATCTGACATTCCCTCTTCGTCGCTACCAAGTCATCTTTTAGTTCTTTCTGTGTCGCCTTTAAACCTCCTAATACCGCAGTGTTCCTTTGAACCTGCTCCACTAACTCCGTCTGTCCCACCGTCAGCTGCTCCACCTCCTGCGTCAGGTCCTCTATGCCCCCTTGTAACTTTACAGTCCCCTTTCTCACCTCCTTCTCCATGTGCTCCTCACAGTGCCTCACCTCCTCGCGCACTCCTCCGACCTCCTCACTCACTCCTCTTCTGATCTCCTCTCCCATCACTTGCATCTCCTGCCCAGATGCCACCCTCATCTGCTCCATTTCCTCCCTGTGAGCATCCAGTTTGGTTTCTACCCCCATTCTGACCCCCTCTATCTGCTGCTCCATTTGTTTAACTTCCCTTTCCGCTTGGTCCCTCATGTCCCTCAATTTGCCTTCCATACTGTTTTCTAACCCCTCTAACCCATTTTTCACTCCCTCTATCTGATTCTCCTGGGCAGCCATTCTATTTTCTACCCCCTCTAACCCCTTTTGCATCCCTTCCATTTGATTCTCTTGAGCGGCCATTCTGTTTTCTACCCCCATTAACCCATGTTTCACCCCTTCTATCCCATTGTCTAACCCCTCTAATTTCTTGTCTAATCCCTCTATTCTACTCCCTAACCCCCCGATCTGCGCCCCCATGTCCTCCCTCAATTTCTCGCTATTGGACCCCATTTGGCCCTCCAATCGCTCACTATTCTTTTCCATAAGGGCCGTCATTTGTATAAAAAACAAATTCCAATCCACCGGGGGCGCTGCCACGGTCGCTGGCGCGGTGATCAGCGAGGCGCCATTTTGCGCGCCCGCTTCTTCGTGCGTGACGGCGCTATTTTGCGCGTCTGCTACCCCCGCTGTTTCGCTCTCCTCATGTCCCTCAATTTGGTCCTGGACCGACCCTGCTTCACTCTCCCCTACCGGACCCCAGCCGTCTTGATCCGCCATAGCGCGACTTGCAAAATTCGAGTTTCGTAAAACAAAACAAATTTCGGCCGCTCCAAATTTTGACCAAATTTTTTTTTTTTCGTTATAATTTCGGCGAGCACAGTAAATGCGCTCCGCTCCGGATCGATTCTCCCTCCCAAAATTTGGGCCTAACTAATTTAGTCCCGGGTCTCCGAATCTCACTCCTCGACACCAATTGTTACAGATACGACTTTGATGGTATGGTGGGCCGAGCGGGATGGCCGCCGTATCCGTACAAGTTACCCGATTGTACTCGAACGTCGACGAAGCCGCGCTATGCTGGCTCAATAGGAAAGAGAAGACACCCGGCTGGGTTATAATGACACAATACGACACCAGGGGTTCAGTTCTCAAGTATATTCGTACGGAAAAAGGTTAGATTACAACTACAAGAGGGACAGCATAGGAAGACAGGCACTTAGACACACTCTTATATTAACCCTAGACAGACCACAGATAAACGGGACAACGCTGACTCACACGGGATTTGATGGCAAGGAAAGCGGCAGTCGATGGCTCAGGTGCACCTGGCTCAGGGACAGAATCACGTACGGTGGTGTCCAGCAGATGCGGGGAGGTCGCTCAGCGCTCGTGGGTCGCGACTTTGGTGGAGATGCCGGGGAGGTCGCTCAGCGCTCGGGAGGGTGGCGTCTTGTCCTTCCAAGCTCGGGGCGCATCTGACGTCACGTCCGGCGCGGGGCCGCGTATATCCGGCGGGGAGTGACACGCCCTCGGCTCGTTAGCGCCGCCCCAGATGGCATCGGCCCATGGCTTCTCATTGGGTGCGGGGGTTACCGGCTCCGCCCTTGACGAGGGGCCGACAGGGAGCCCCTTCGTGGTAACCCCGTGGAGCGCGTGGTCAATGGCGGCTAACCGAGCCGGAAGGAGGACGCCCACTCCCCATGCCGTCACCGCGCCGCCCCCCTCTTTTGTTGTTGTTGTTGTAGTTGGCGCTTCTTCATGGGGAAGAGATGCGGAGAGGTATGGGGAGGTCCTAAACTTCCTAACAGGTGCCATATAATCACATTCTGGTGCAACGAAGAGTCATAATTAATGGAAACAAGTCCTTAACTGACATAGATTAAGAATAACTAGCAAGATGTCCTATAATTGTCTACGTGTGGTGCGGGGGACCTGGGCACGACATTTAATGGGGGGATGAAGGGGAAGATCGGCTCTAATGGGTGTTGTTTACAGACAATGGGACTAGGGAATGGGGTAAGGGAGAGTTGGGGAGTATCGGAGAAAATAGGGGAATATTTACAAGCGGATATGGAGGCCAAATTCCATATTCGCAACATTATATATATACATATATATATATATATATATATATATATATATATATATATATATATATATATATATATATATATATATATATATATATACACAGGGGGCTGCAAAAGTAGGTATACAGTAAGAGTGTGCATGGGTGTCCACACTCGACTAGTGGAGTGTGTGAATGCCGGGGGCAAACAGTTTGAACATTTGAGGGATTAATATGTTTATTATTGATATGTTTATTATTGATATGTTATTATTGATATGTTATTATTGATATGCTTGTATAATCAATAAAATACGTTTTGTGCGCACGTTTTGTTTTTCATTACTGCATACCATTACATTTTTCATTTGTGCGCACATATATATATATATCGCGATGTTATCTGCTCTTTTCCTCAAGTTGACGAGTGGAGAACATTATATCGGCCATGCCATGGTTAGCACAAAAGCCACATTGGCTTTTGGGGGTGATGCTGTTGACAATTGTTGATGACATGTGATTAAGAATGACGCGGGCAAGTATTTTCCCAGCAATATATAGTAGGTCCATGCCGCGATGGTTGGCGACACACAATCTATTCACCTTTACATTTATAGAGGGGAACATCCATGGCATCTTTGAAGACATGGGTCCTGTCTCCTAACTGGGAGCGATATGACAACCTACACATGGTGCTCCTGTTAAATGATACTCGACAATGTTATACTCTGAAGATAACAGGACTAATATCATCAACTGGCCAAAACCACAGACACACTCGGGACAAACCTCAGCAATGGGGCCCGAGGCTGTGTAGCGCCAAAAAAGTCCCTTTTCAGAGCAAAAAGCTGTGATCACAACAATACCAGTGGGTCCTTCACTCCACATCCTCCAACTCAAAGTTATGGGGTAGACACTTCCTAAGTGTCAGATCCTCACCAAGATCCTGACGAATTACAACATTGACACAGCCATACTCTAGGAAACTCACAGTGAAGATGACAAAAAGGCTGCAAAGAAAACAATTGCAGGCTACAACATCATGGCCTCTGGTGATGCAGCAAAACATGGCCTCGCCACCTACATCAAACATGGTCTTCGAAACATCGAAACCGTAGACAACAATTTGCTATACGCAACAGTAAAAGGTAAGTGGTATCTCTTGCAAATGTGTACAAGCCACCCACACAAACATGGCCTTTACTTACCATACCCAAATTTAACCACCCCGCGGTTTACATCGGGGACTTTAAAAGTCATCACACTGAATGGGATTATAAGGAAAATTATGTGGCTGGAGAACAGCTAATAGTAAGGGAAACATATGAAAATCTGTTAACTAAATTGTTACCAAAAAATTTCTTCACCAATATGTTTGTAAAGGTGTGTAATAACATGTGTTAAAATGTTGAAGGTCAACTCCTGTGGGAAACCCAGGAAAAAAGCTGTTGAATTCGGGTACCGAAAAATTATTTTCGAGAATTTTTATTTTTTTTAATCGGCCCTTAAGTAACTTATGAGGGGTCAAATAAGGGTTTTTCATGATTCTGAGTTGATTGTTAACATTTATATTTCACCACAGACACTCCTTTGTGGAAAAATAATTTCTAAATATGTCTCATTTTCTACTTTGCAGGACATGGAGTCTAGCAATATGGATGAAGACGTTACTCCACCTGTGCTCAATTGCTTCATCTGTGCACGCTCGGATACACCAGCTGAAAGGCTCATACAGGCAACTCCAAAGGGATACTCAACTTTATTGAAACAAGCAGAAACTGTCGAAAATGTTACTGTTGTGGAACGTATGAAGGAGGCTCAAAAGGAAGGAAAACTGAGGTACCACCAGAAGTGTAAAAATGATCTGTACAACAACTTTGTTGCAACCACCAAGAAGTCAGCTCAAGCATCAAAGGCAGAGAAAGAGTCATCAAAGTTGAAGAGAAGACGCACTACTTGTGAGTTCAGTTCATCAACTGGCTGCAGTTCTAGAAGATCACAGTCAGTTGACCTCCTGTATAAGGATGTATGCATTCTTTGCAACCAACCAGCCCAGCTCTACAAAAATAATCCAGCACAAGCTAGAAAGAAATACAGAGTGCCAGATAATTTGACTGCAGATACACTGAAGGCAAGCTTGCTGAAGACAGCACGGAGTCGCGGGGATGACTGGGGCACTGAAGTCACTGGACGCCTGGAAGGGATCAACGACTTGGTAGCAGAAGAAACACTGTACCATTTGCGATGCAAACTTATGTTTGCGAGAGGTGACAGTTTGTCCAAGACTGATGAGGAAGGAAAAAGGAAGAGAGGACAGAGGAGTATTGATGAGGAGCGAGAGGCAGTTTTTATTGAATTCTGCGAATGGTTAGACTCAGAATTAGAGCATGGGGTAATGAACATGGACCAAGTCCATGAAAAGCTACAGGAGTTTGATCAGTCACCAGAGAAGAGCCTTTCTTATTCAAAGCATTGGCTAAAGATAAAACTTCTGGAGAAATACAAAGACACCTTGTATTTCACAACACAGGAAAGAAGGGCAGATGTACTCTGTCTCAAAGATGGCACCGACAATATTCTGCGAGCGCATCATGCTAATCTTGACCATGGAGATGAGAAGACTCAGATCATAAAGACGGCACTCAAGTTCATATCCAATGATATTGCCTTGATTGATTTAGGTCCAAAGTCATACCCCACCACACACAGTATGACTGACATCGATAGTCAGCTGACACTTGTTCCTGCAAGCCTTCAGATGTTCTTGAGACCGATTGTCAAGACAGACGAAAGAGTTGCCGTTTGGGGGCAGAATTTTATTAAGGCCTGTCGACCTCGGTCTGGAGTATTGCCACACCAAATGGGGCTTGCCATACAACTTGATCATAGATTTGGGTCAAAATGGATGCTCAACAAGTTCCACCGGCTGGGATACACTGAGTCTTACACGGAGACACAAAACTACAAATACTGCTTCCTTAATAGTAGGAGTGGAGATGATGTTCCAGATACTTCTGGCACTCTTGACACCATTGTGGAGGAAACCGATGAACAGATCAATGATGAGGTTGCGGTTGATGCTGCGCTTGAGGATCAATCAGTGATGACAGCCAAAGTGCCAGCCAGTGAAAGTGAATTGTCAAGTAATGATCAGGTGGTCTTTATGGAGGTTGGGGAAACAAACAATGCAGTCACTCAGTTTGTTGGAGACAATATAGATTTAAACATTGTCTCTATTCACGGAAACACTCCCTTTCACTCAATGGGTTGGATCGAAGTCACCTCTCCGGCACCACCTTTGCCAGATACACAGACAACAGCAGCTTTCCCCCGGGTGAAGTTGAAGGCACTCGACAAAGCTAAGATCCTGAGAGGAACTGAAGTAAAGATTATTCCATTGACGAACAGGAAACAGATAGGAACGAACGCGATCATGTTTCTCCCTCTCGCTGAGCTTTCCTCCTCCCTGGCTCATGATCAGCCACTCCTCACTCCAGGTGACACACTCTGGGCAGCGGGGTGGGTGATCAAAGCCAACGATCCTGAGTTCCCACACTCCAACTGGAATGGCTGGATGAAGAGAATCCATGCTAATGATGCAAAGCAGAGCACACAGATCGAGTTCCTCCCAGTTATTGAAGGAGACCCTAATGACCTCAACACCATCTTCACCACTCTGAAAGAGTGCATACGGCGCGCTGGGGTCGCTATAGTGACCTTTGATCTTCCGATTTGGCTGAAGGCTGTGAATATAATAAAGCAGGCAAATCTACCCATCATTCCAAGGTTGGGTGGTTTTCACCTGCTGAAGTCTTATCTTGGATCAATGGGTAACATCATGGAAGATTCTGGACTACTAGATGTGATCCAGTTGATCTATCCTGGAAGTACGAGAGCCAACCACATCATGGATGGAGGATGTTTTGACAAGGCAATCCGTGTTCACCTCCTCATCGATGCAGCCATCTATCAACACATCATGAAACTTGCCTTCACTGAGGAGGAGCGTGGTGACATGAAGACCTTCATGGAGAAGGTGGCTGATGGGAAGATGGGAAGAAATAACTCTTGAGTATTATATATGTATGTGAAATAAAAGCTACTTTGTGTGTAAATGTAAAAGTGAAAATATAAATGTTAACAATCAACTCAGAATCATGAAAAACCCTTATTTGACCCCTCATAAGTTACTTAAGGGCCGATTAAAAAAAAAAAAATTCTCGAAAATAATTTTTCGGTACCCGAATTCAACAGCTTTTTTTCTGGGTTTCCCACGGGAGTTGAACTTCAACATTTTAACACATGTTATTACACACCTTTACAAACATATTGGTGAAGAAATTTTTTGGTAACAATTTAGTTAACAGATTTGTGAAATATCTCATAAAATGCCCTTACTATAACTGACTGGGTGTCGACGACCGATCTCTGCCTTCTGTTTGTCCAAAAGCAGCCAAAGACCTTCCACTCGGGACGTGGCAGACCAGAACAAATCCCAACCTCTGCTTCCTGACAAAGGATGGCAGAGGGTTACCAATGATGGCATCAAGAAGAGTTCTCGGTCCCTTCCCAAAAAGCCAACATCGCCCCACTGTCGTCCATATTGGTATTGAGATTCCACTGGTGTACTCCAAGCCAAAACCATGCTGGAACTTCCGGAAAGCGGACTGGACCGCTTTCACCAAAGCAGCTGAATCCAAGATCAAGGATATACCATCTGTCCCAGCAAAATATCCAGAATTTGTGCACCTCCTCTCTGCATACCATATGGCTTCTGTAAGCCTACACACCTTGCTGGACAGCAGAGACTGAAAGGCTCCTAAAGAAGCACAACAAACCTGGGAACCCAGATTTCGCGCAGGCACAAATTTAGGTTCCCGACACTGAACGTCTGAAGCGCTGGAAGGAGTTGGTGGAGTCAACAGACTTGATCCACAGCAGCTGCAAGGCATGGGCATTGCTGAGGAAACTGCATGCCGCAGAAAACACTACTGCTGCAATCCCAAGTCTCCTCTGATTCCATCGCATCTCACCTCCTCAAGACCTCAAAGGCACCGACCTCCAAAGCACTAAAGCAGGAGTTAAAAAGGGACCATCTTCAAAACCTCCGCCCCAAAGCCCATTGAGCAGCTACCTGTCAGCCCCATATACAAAGAAAGAAAGACATTGACGCCGCACTCTCGGCAACCAAAAATGGCAAAGCCGCAAGGACCGATGGAATTACCCCCAAATTCCTTAAAAACCCCAGAGAAAAGGGTCCTACCTGGTTGGTGGCCCTTTTTACTGCCGTCCATGAAATAAGGCAAATTCCTGCAGTCTGGAAGGCTAAAGTCATTGCCATCCTAAAAACTGGTAAGCCAGAAGACTTACCTAGCAATTGCCACCCTATAGCCCTGCTATCAGTGACGGAAAAGCTGATGGAAAGGGCCCTACCATCCTGTTTAACCCCCACCCTGGAGACCTTCCTACTTGATGAGCAGGGTGTCTTTAGGCCCGGCTGCAGTATCTGTGATCAGGTTTTTTTTTCCCTCTCCACCAACAGAAGCTGGCTTCCGGAGAAAACAATAGATGGCAACGGCAACTGACTTGGTGGACCTGTCATTGGCCGATGAAAGTCTGGCACTGAGGGCTCCTTCTCAAAGTGTCAAAAGTCTTCCATTGTCAGAAGACAATTCGATGACTGTCGGTATTGATCGGTGACCGAAAGATCCGCGTCAGCCTCAACGGAAAAACCAGCCTTGTTCGAACACTAAACGATGGCCTCCCTCAAGGATCTGTGTTTGAGCGAGTTTGAGCCCATTCCTGGGAGCAGGGGCATCGAGAGGGGAGGTCGGAAACATCCTACGCTCTACTCTTTTGCCCGAGAGATCCTCCGCTCTACTGTTTTGCCCGAGACATCCTCCACTCTACTCTTGCAACATGACACACCCATCCTGCCCCCCCACCCCCCACCACCCTCTGCCAACCAACTGAGCAGCACACATCGTGCCACCCCCGGGACCACTCGCAAGGGCCCCACCACACCCATTGCCCCCAAGCGGGGTTGACTTCATGCTCGACAATATTGTCAGCATGGGTCTCTCTAGTTCTGCGTCGGTATCCCCCCATGTAACCACCCTCCCCGGCCCCCCCTCCCCAAGTGACCAACGAGATGGTTCAAGCTATGCTCGTTCCATCCCTGGCCATCCGGGGGAAGCCCCCATAGGAATGCCTCCATCTAGTCTTTCCATCTCAGCCCATCCACCTCTCTCAATCTTTCAGTCTCAGGGCCAGGGACATCCACCTTGGAGGCAGAACCAGGAGAGGAATCACCTGAAGTGGCCCTTGGAGTGGCACCCTCTCTCTCTTTCAGCCTTCTCCATGGAGAAGTCATTTTGGGGTGTGTCTGCTTGGGTTTATTCATGGCTTCACCGAGGAGTCGTTTTACCAGCTCCTTGTACGCCACATTCCTACTTTTGCCCTTAATAGCCTCAAGAGAACGTCTTGGGACCTAAACCCTTGGAGTCCCTCGTTAATGAATCTACATTGACCACAGACAAGCTTCACCTCCTTCACCGCCATCAAATGTTCTCGCCACGTGGAGGTGTTGGTTGTGGGCCTTTTGGCCATGTATCAGAACATCTTGATAACAACACTCGCTCAGCGCATTAAACACATTAGGACACCCCAAGCCACAGTCTAAGGGAGTCAAGAGAGTCATAGTTCGTTACTCCCGCCGTTTACCCACACTTCTGTGAATTTCTTCATGTTGACATTCAGTGCACTGGTCAGAAATGGGATTGCGTCCACACTTGCTCACCGGCCATTGCGATGCTCTGTTTTAATTAGTCGGAATCCCCTTGTCTGCACCTGTTCTCAGGCAACTGTTGGTCGCTGGCTGAGGCGCACGCGCGCGCCCGAGCCGTGCATCATCGCACCTTTGCCCATTGACCGCACGCATAAGTGGGGAACTGCCTCGAGACATTTGCGCAACATGCGCAATGAGGCGGCGAGAGAACGCCCGCACTCGTGGAAGGGGGGTGCAGGACGAGGCTGGCCCGGGTGGACCGCATGCACGCTGCAGCTGGATCGCCCCACAGGGAGGCAACGGCTCTTTTTCGCAACAGTCTATCACGCTTCACACAACTGCAGGGCCGATCCGGCCCAGGACACCCAAGGCCGGCCGGCGCACAGCGAGAGGGTGTGGGCCCGCCGGAGGGAGGACTGGGACGGGGACGAGGAAGGCACCGGCCGGAGAGTCTTCCGTCGCCACCCGAGCCGCAAGTTTGGCCCGCAACTAGACAGGGCCATTGCGGTAGCATCCTCCATCGAGGGAGGATGAGGCAGAATGCGGTCTGTGACTGTGGAGGAGGCCAGATGATGGAGCACATCACATCGCACTGTGCATTGCGGCAGCCATCGGGAAGACTTATCGTGAAGATGACTTTCCGCACCAACAACTCATCTCTGAGGCAGCCACATGGTTGCAGAACCTGGACATTAAACTTCAGCGCACCACAGAGATGAGCCGCATGCATGGAGTTAAATAGACTATTGATCTGGGAGGCGTTCTCTGAAGGTGATGTGTCAGATGGTGTGCTGAAGGTGATGTCTTGTAAAATCGCCCATCCCACTTTGGCATTGGTAGTACGTAGATCCAATTGTTCTAAGGTGGCATTGAGATGATGCTGAAGCTGCGATTGTACATCGCTGCATTTAAGCTGTTGAGTGGTGAGCTTTGTAGCAGGCTTAAGACATTGTAGTCAGGTTCACGATGTTTTTTCGTTCAAAATCATGGTAGATTAGCAAATCTATACATTTTTTGAAAACGTTATTACATGGAAAATCTGAAAATCAATGTTTACATTTGCCAATTCCGACCAATTCGACCAATCGACCAATTCCATTCGACCAATTCGACCAATCGCTTCGATCGACCATTCGACCATTCAACCAATTCGATCGATTTGATTCGATTCGATTCATCGAATTCGATTCGATCGACCGTTCGACCAATTCGATTTGCCAATCAATTTGACCGACCTTTGCTTGTGTGGAACGGACTGTGAAAACGATGCGGACTATATTGTCGGATACGACACACAGGACAGTGATGACGAACTCTAAATGGCATATTCTGTAATCGTGTATGTTTGATGCCATTGACTGCCTGTGTATATTTTGTCATTGACTGCCTGTGTAGATGTGAAGTTATACTGACTGCATGTGTATATATGATTTTGCTGACTGCCTGTGTATGTTTGGTGATATGAATTATTGTGACACATTTTGATGCTATTAACTGCCTGTACAAAATGATAACATGTATTTGATTATGCAACTTATCGCGAATATAAAGACAGTATTTTGCAATTCAAAACCTTTGATTCGTGTCTTACCATTCCCGATAGCACTAATTTGATACTTTCATTGGATTCCTTGTCCCTGAAAATATAGGTTTAGTATATTTTAAAAAGTTTTTAGGGTAATTAGAGGCAGAAATAGAACAAAATATGTATTTTACAGTGGCCATTTTGAAAATCCAAAAATGGCCGCCATACAGGTATCTCTCCAAATGTAAACATTGATTTTTAGTTTCCTTATGCTATAACCTTTCCAAAAATGTATAGGTTTGCTAATCTACCATGATTTTGAACGAAATATAATTTATTGACATAGTGAACCTGACTATTGCCTTCTCGCGGGAGACTTGATCTTAAGTGACATTTTACTCTTAACAAGCCTGTAGTCGGACCAACAGTTAGAGCCTCTCATGACTCGTGTGCTTGACATCATGGCAGTTGCATTGCCTGATTGCAAAATCAATGAGGTGCAAATGTTTAGAGCGTAGATGCATCCATGTAGCTTTGTATTTATCAGCTTATTCGAATAAGGAGTTTGTAATGACGGGTTCATTGGTTGAACATCGTGTCAGCAGCAAAGTGCCATTGGAGTTCTCTTTTCCGATGCCGTGGCGTCTGACCAACTTTTTCCACACAACATCATCACGTCCCACATGGGCATTGAAGTCCCCCAACAAAATGAACTTGTCACTATGAGATGTTGACTGCACAACTGCTGAAAGGTTATCATGTAACTGCTCTTTGACCTCATCTGTGTTTGTCATGGTAGGTGCGTCTGCGCTGATGATGGTAGCATAACGTTCAGTCAAGTTTCAGTCGCACAGGAATGAAATGTTCATTGATACCGGATGGGACAGCATCTAAAAGGTTTACATGTTTGGTTTTGATCGCAAAACCAACACCTGCCCTCAAGACTTTCATTATCTGGCTTGCTAATAAAGATACACGGAAGCGATTACAAAACCCATCCGCCTCGCACTGCGCAGAGTACAGGCTACTTAACCTGACTACTTTGCAAGGCCTATTTGTACTTAATGTGAATTTGCCCTTTCACATTTAAACCCAGTTATAAATTAGTCTTCTCTATATTCTCACAATAAACGTTAGTTCAAAATTTGATTACAAAAGCTCTAATTGTTTTTTAAATTTTTTTTACAAATGAATTAAAAATTAAAAGCTGAACTGTCTCGAGTCAATAAGTATTTAACCCCTTTGCAATGACTTACCAAATTGAGCTTAGGTGCATCCAATTTCCTTTCATCATCCTTGAGATGTATTGGCAACTTCATTGGAGTTCACCTGTGGCCAATTCAATTAAATGGACATGATTTAGTAAGAAATTCTCCTTTCTATATAAGGGGCCATAGTTGACAGTGCATGTCAGAGCAGAAACTCTACCATGAAGTCCAAGGAACTGTACATAGAACTCTGAGATAGAAATGTGAGGAGGCATACAGGGTGTTTCAAAAAAGTGGACAATTTGAGCAGCCTGATATTCTGTCGATTCTAATGCTATATACAGTCATGCGTCGCTTAACGTCCGTCCGAACAACGTCCGATCGCTTATACGTCCGTGGCCCATAAAAAATAATAAGAAAATAATGGGGATAAAAACCCCGTTCAGACAATGGGACGTAGCAGACGTAAGTAGCCTTAGAGCGGGCGCGCTCACGCATGCATCACGTGTTCTTAAACAAAACAGATTGTGCTGCCAGGCATATGATGATACAGTCCAGTAACTATACAGTATATCCATAATGTTTTGATAGATATAAGAAATGCCTATGTTACTGGTTTATGTTTTTTCGCTATTGTAGTGTACAGTACTGTACTTTGAATTTGATTTCCTTACTTACCAAATAAAAGGTTTACAAACTGTATAACAGTGTATGCTTGGTTTTGCCTCGTCGGCAGCGCCGCAGCATCAGCATCCAGTCTCGATTACCCCCGCGTATCGTGAGCGTTATTCCAGTCTTTTCATTTGATTTTATTAAAATCAATCCACTCTAAAGTTAATCATGGGTCCCAAACGAAGTGCAGCTCTGTAACGGATGATGACGAGAAGACACTGAAGGAGTTTTGGAAAGAATATAACATGTACCACTGCATCAAGAACATTGCTTGGGCCTGGGATGATGTCACAAAGCAATGTATGAACGGAGTGTGAGAAAAAGTCCTGAAGAGACGTGTACGATTTCAAGGGTTTTGAAACGGACACAGAACTTGAGAAAATTACAAGCAATCTTGTGAACATGGCAAACGAGCTGAACCTCGGCGTGGACGACGACGATATAGAACTGCTAGAGGTTGTTCCTGAAGAACTAACCAACGAAGAGTTGCTAGAGTTACAGCAACATCGGATAGCTGAAGAAGAGGCAAGGGGAAAAGGAAAGTGAGGAGGAGGTGGAGGGGGTACAGAAGTTCACTTTAAAGGGGTTATCTAAATTCTTCGCCGACCTTAACACTCTGCTGAAAAGTGCCGAAGAGATGGACCCCAACACTGAACGCTTCTCATTCATAGAGAGGAATGCACATGCAGTGTTTGCCGCATATCGGCAAATCTACGAGGAGAAGAAACAGCAGACAAAAGAAACAACGCTCGGCATTTTCATCAAAAAACAAACTCCTCCACACGACGAACCTCAGCCAGGCCCTTCACACGCCACAAGTACACTGCAATATTCCACATACACGTAAGTATAAATACAAAGTTCACAATGTGATGTTCGGACAACGTCCAATTCGGTTAACGTCACGTTTCCAAGAACGTATCTTAGACGTTAAGCGACGCATGACTGTATACCCTTCTCTCTTACAGCTTATGGTGGTGGTGATATGCTATTTCCAACAGGTAGTCAGTAGGACCCTTCGTCAACGATGTTGTTCAGTGGAACAAAAAATGAAAATTGTGACTGTGGTTTGAGACAAAATCCTACATGCAGGTGCGCCGACAATAGTGTCAGTATTACAATGTTCACACCCACAATGGACTTTCCAATGAGAGCATTCAGTGGTTTGTGGAACACTTACAAGCACATGAAAGCATGAAAATCAAAACAAGATGTCATGCATAGCACGATACTTGCAAAATCGCCCCCCCCCCCCCCCCCCAAAGTTTTCCATTGATACAGCAAATTGGCCATTTCATGAAGATTAAAATTTACGATCTTGATCAAAGCTCGGGTCAACAGGATGAAAAGTGACAATTTTTCAGATGAAAAATGATTTTAGAAGTTTTACCTTGAGTTGACCTTTGACCTTTTGACCTCATAAATAGTTGGTTTCCCAATTCAGCGAGGCAATACACAAATGCTGTTCTATTTTCAAGGCAATCGGATGAAAATTGATGATTTGGGAAGTTTGACCTTCAGTTGACCTTTGACCTTTTGACCTCAAAAATAGTTGGATTCCTAATTCAGTGAGGCAATATGCAAATGCTGTTCAATTTTCAAGTCAATTGGATGAAAACTGATGGTTTTTTCAGATGAAAAGTGATGATTTTGGAAGTTTGACCTTGAGTTGACCTTTGACCTTTTGACCTCAAAAATAGTATGTTTCCAAATTTAGTGACTTGGTATGCAAATGCTATTCAATTTTCAAGTCAATCGGATTTAAAATGGCGATTTTAGAAATGTAACCTCCAGATGGGTTATTTTTTTTTTTTTATTTTTTTTTTTTTGTATACAAGATCGAGGCTCGTGAAAGAGCGAAAGAGCTTCTCAATTGGGACGACCTATACAACTTGGTGAAGTTTCATGACGATCAGTTTAGAATTGACTTGTAGGCCGGTGACAAACAAACAAACAGACAGCCCGCTTGGAGTTTGCAAAAAAGCACCTAAGGGTCTCTCGGACTGAGAAACAAGATTCTGTGGGCTTTCATGTGTCTTTCACTGAGGAGAGGCTTCCGTCTGGCCACTCCGCCATAAAGCCCAGATCGGTGGAGTGTTGCAGTGATGGTTGTCCTTCTGGAACTTTCTCCCATCTCCACACGGGATCTCTGGAGCTCAGCCAGAGTGACCATCGGGTTCTTGGTCACCTCTATTACCAATGCCCTTCTCCCCCGATTGCTCAGTTTGGCAGGGCGGCCAGCTCTAGGAAGAGTCCTGGTTGTTCCAAACTTCTTCCATTTAAGAATTATGGAGGCCTCTGTGCTCTTGGGAACCTTCAATGCAGCAGAATTTTTTTTTAGGCTTCCCCAGATCTGTGCCTCGACACGATCCTGTCTCTGAGCTCTGCAGGCAGTTCCTTCGACCTCATGGCTTGGTTTTTGCTCTGATATGCATTGTCAGCTGTGAGACCTTATATAGACAGGTGTGTGCCTTTCCAAGTCATGTCCAATCAATTGAATTTACCACAGGTGGACTCCAATCAAGGTGCAGAAACATCTCAAAGATGATCAAGAGAAATGGGAGGCACCTGAGCTAAATTTCAAGTGTCATTGCAAAGGGTCTGAATACTTATGTAAATGTGATATTTCCGTTTTTTCTTTTTAATAAATTTGCAAAACTTTCTAAAATCCTGTTTTCTCTGTCATTATGGGGAATTGAATGTTGATTGATGAGGGAAAAAATGAATTTAAACGATTTCAGCATAAGGCTGCAACATCACAAAATGTGAAAAAAGTGAAGGGGTCTGAATACTTTCTGAATGCACTGTACATACACAAGAAGACTCGAAGCTGTAATCACTGTCAAAGGCTCTTCTATGAATTATTGATTCAGGGGGTTTAATACTTATGTAAATTAGATATTTCTGTATTTCATTTTCAATAAATTTAAAACATTATTTTTCAATCCATTTTAAAGACTAGATGGTAGTCATAGAATACTTACCCTGCGCAGTCAACTTGTTGCTGTTGCGAGACAACTCTTCCATTTTTTTCAGGTTTTTTTTTTTCTTTCATCCAATATGGCTACCAGAACACGTAAGCAATGACATTATAAATTTATATTCTCTAATATAATTGTTGCATAGATCATGCTCAAGAAACTTTAAACCGATAATATTAAGCGTTGTCCCTGTCAAATTATGACGTCATATTTGCAACACCAATGATGTCATCGTTAATACCACCCCTCCCCCGCCGCCCCCACCCCAACCACCCCTCCCCCAATATGGAGTTATTTATGATAAGCCATGTACCAATTTTTCCCATGGAGCGGTTTCGGAGATATAGGTGCAACCTTTTTTCGATTTTCCAAGATGGCACCTGTACCACATCAGCACTATCATTAAAATATTCTACTAGAGGAGCCGCTCCTATACTGAAAATTGTGTCTATCGGACCAAGAATTGAAAAGAAAAAAAATTTCATACTGATCAAATCAAGAGTTGTACTTGTCGAATTATGACGTCATAATTAAGGGACCGATGACATCATTAACACACTACATGGCCAAAAGTATGCGGACACCCCTACTGATTAGTGGATTCGGCTGTTTCAGCCACACCCATTCAATATGAAATGAATGAATGATCGTTTTAAGGCCATTTTCCCCACTAGAGCGGGGGTTAGCCTTGCGGGCCCCATAACAATCATGGTTCCCTGTTTAAGGCAATGTTTTTATGGCCGGATGCCCTTCCTGATGCCAACCCTTAGTCGCCTCTTACGATGCACAGGGATACGGTGTACCTATTCTAAATCGGGGTACACACCGGGATCATTCATACCAGCAAGCTGGTACTCAATTTGCCGACCTCGGAAGGATGACAGGCTGAGTCAACCCCCCTGGCGTTAATTCAGCAATCGACCGGGATTCAAACTCAGGATCCTAGGATCCCAAGCCTGCACCCTAACCGCGAAGCCAACACCAGGCTATTGCTGACAGGTATATAGAATCAAGCACACAGCCATGCAATCTCCATAGATAAACATTGGCAGTAGAATGGGCTGTACTGAAGAGCTCAGTGAGTTTCAATGTGGCACCGTCATCAGATGCCACCTTTCCAACAAGTCAGTTCGTCAAATTTCTGCCCTACTCGAGCTGCCCTGGTCAACTGTAAGTGCTGTTATTGCGAAGTGGAAACGTCTAGGAGAAACAACAGCTCAGCCGTGAAGTGGTAGGCCACACAAGCTCACAGAACAGGACCGCCGAGTGCTGAAGCACGTAGTGCGTAAAAATCGTGTCCTCGGATGCAACACTCACGACCGAGTTCCAAACTGCCTCTGGAAGCAACGTCAGCACAATAGTTCGTCGGGTGCTTCATGAAATGGGGTTCCATGGCCGAGCACAGAAGCCTAAGATCATGCGCAATGCCAAGCGTCGGCTGGAGTGGTGTAAAGTTCGCCGCCATTTGACTCTGGAACTGGAAACGCGTTCTCTGGAGTGATGAATCACGTTTCACCATCTGGCAGTCTGACGGACTAATCTGGGTTTGGCGGATGCCAGGAGAACGGTACCTGCCCCTAATGCATAGTGCCAACTGTAAAGTTTGGTGGAGGAGGAATAGTGGTCTGAGGCCGTTTTTCATGGTTCTGGCGAGGCCCCTTAGTTCCAGTAAAGGGAAATCTTAATGCTACAGCATACAATGACATCCTAGACGATTGTGTGCTTCCAACTTTGTGGCAACAGTTTGGGAAAGGCCCTTTCCTGTTTCAGCATGACAATGCCCCCATGCACAAAGTGAGGTCCATACAGAAATGGTTTGTCGAGATCGGTCTGGAAAAACTTGACTGACCTGCACAGAGTCCTGACCTCAACCCCGTCGGACACATTTGCGATGAACTAGAACGCCGACATTAGTGCCTGACCTCACTAATGCTCTTGTGGCTGAATGGAAGCAAATCCCTACAGCAATGTTCCAACATCTCATGGAAAGCCTTCCCAGAAGAGTGGAGGCTGTTGTAACAGCAAAGGGGGGGGACCAACTCCATATTAATGCCCATGATGTTGGAATGAGATGTGTGATGTGTGGGTGTCCACATACTTTTGGTCATGTAGTGTATCTTATTCCCTAATGGGAGTAACTTTACAATAAGACATGTTTCAATTTTTTTCCACGGAGCAGTTCCGGAGATAGAGAGGTGCAACCTAAAGAGACATTGATATGGAGGTGGGAGTTGCGGGGGTAGGGAAGATTTAGGGAGGGGTGGGGGTGGGGAAGAAGTTTCCTTCTGTATTCCACTCCCTCCTCCCTTCCCCCATCCTCTCATGACTGTTTATTTTGGCCTGTTACATCCTGATCCAATTAGTGTTCTAGCTCGTCCACGAGCCTCAACTCTGCATACAAAAAAACTGTTATTGGTTGGCAACCATTGTGCAGGCGCGATGGGCCCAATGGTCTCTTTCTGTATTTTAGTCTCTTGAAAGGGAAGTCCTCCATTATACAATTCTGAACCGTGGTGTCTGTCCCTGTGTTTGTCTGTCTCCCTTTTACGGTGGCCGCTTCCCACACTGCATTTGAAAAGCTCAACATTCACTTTTGAAATGACAGGATATTTTGGATATTTTGCACTCTTTTTAGACAAATCCAACCTCTGCTGCCCTATATTGCACCACCATTTTGTTGTGGTGGGAGGTAGAAGTAGCTCAGAGCTTTAGTTCTGAGTGAAACCAAGAGTGCAAAACAATTGACCTTTTTAAAGTTCATGAAATATTATTCAAATTGATAGGTTAACTTAAACTTTTCCCGTCACTGGGGACAGTTACTTTTGCTAGCTTTTCCTGTCACTTGGAACGGGTACTCTTCCTAGTCTATATTATAAAACATAAGTGTCCGTTCGTCCATCCGTCCATCCGTCCTGAAACTACTCACTCAATTTTGGGTCGAGCCCCACCAAATCTTCTGTGGAACGTTTTAGGGTCCCATCAGTTGTCCTAAGTGAAGAGGGAGGCTTCATAAATTCCTGAATACAATTATAATTTTGAGGTCTGATCGATACAAAGCTGTTCCCCATATGAAAGCAAACACGATGATGAAGATGCGCTGGTTTGATATTTTAATATACAGGAAAACAAACACGACAATGACAAAAACACCGAAGTTTTTATGCTGTACTCTTCAAGGAGATTCACAGGAAAGAGACCGGAAGAGGTGAGAACTCGTGCATTTATAAGCATGTCTAAGTAACTGCGACACCGATTGTCATTGGTGACGTCATTGGTGTTCTGAACGCCCATTGGTTGACTCAGTCACCACTGGCCCGGGCTCCGATTGGCTGGAGCGCAGTTGTCAGCGATGACGCACCATTTGCATCATTACCATGGACAACGGTCGAGGAAACACCTTTAATCTTTCCGTGTTGAAACATAATGCGGGAACGCACAAATTCCTTTTGACGACATAATATAGGGTCCGTGGAATGGATGAAGGTTGTTTCTAACATATGTAGACGTAACGTACTCAGATCTCGGCTCAATATCTTTAACATATCTGCATTGTACTGGTCTGCACAATCGGGGTTGGCATCCAAGTTCCGCGCAATGGCAGAAGAAGAAAAATAAATGGTTGACGGTCCTTGAACATTCTTGCATGCTCGTACTGGTTGAGTCCTCACTCTCAAGTTCTTTCTTCGAATAGCCAGGTGGACATGGTGTTTGATACGATCAGCCAACAAACACATACCAAACAGTATCAGCCAACAAACGTATCAAACACGTACCTGGCTGTGCAACCTCCAGTAATATTCACCTCTTGCCGTCTGCTCACGTCAGGTAACAAAGTTGTGCTGCCCACCTCAAAAATTAGCAAATTTTATATGAGTATAAGTGCTGATGTGAAGCTCGGTACGTGGGCCGTAGAACCCAAAGGTTGGCTGATCGTATCAAACAGCATGTCCCCCTTACATCCTATGTACCTTTGTGTTCACGATAATTGTATTTATACTCCTTTGTGTTCATGAGAGAAAGCTTGAGAGTGGGCCCATTTGGGTGCGGCCTACCCGTTTGACGACGCTTTGTCAGCCTTGTTTTTGCTGATAATGGGTTTTTGGTTTTCATTTTAGCTTGATTTATTTCAGTTCGATACCTTCTTGTCCGGTTCAGACAAGAAGGGGACGATAATATCGCCGACATGGCAAATGCATGCTCTCTGTGTGAGGGTTTCGAGGGTTTAACCCGAAAGCATGTGTTTGTGTGCATGCCTCCTCATGGAGTTTCCATCGAGGACATTATCCTTGCGGTTGGGAATATTGTTACATTTGTGGGGGGTAAATAAAGAAATACCTCAGGAAAGTTAGAATTGTGTAGGTTAGAATGCTCTGTATGCCCCCAAAGAAGCCATTTCGATGTACGTAAGTCGGCAGTCTGTCTGGTTAAGAGCATTTGGATGTCGCCATAAGGGACGTGGCTTTGTGCTAATTAATTCTAGGGCTGAAAGATCAATTCCGCAATGTGTAATTTGCCTCCTGTGGTCTAACCTTCAGTTTTATTACATTCGGCCAGCCAGGAAATTGAGGGCTCAGTAAAACAACGATAGCAATGTAATGGGACTCATGCGCTCACAACGTCGCCAGGGCTGACAGAAACAGCATTTGCCGATCGGCAAGGGAACGACGTCATCCGAACATTCCCGAACAGAGATGATGTTCAGAGATGGTGGCGCATCTTTGTCTCGTATGCGCTTGTGGAAAGAGACTTAACGAGAGATTTGGGGCATTCGGCATCATGAGAAGTACCTCACGTTGGGACGTAGAGGAGCGCGACTCCGCACCATTTTGTGCGCTCCCCGCGCGGTAGTTTGGAGGCGACTAACGTCGACAAGTCCTCGGTTTAACTGCAAAGCTGAGTGCCGGCTGTCGTAGACAAGTTCAGTGGTGTAGTAAATGTCACCGGAGGAGGCGGATCCACATGCTTACCAGTTCAGTCAGATACAAGCGTTACACCGAGGTCCCCCGTCGGTGAAGTGATGCGAGTCGACAAAGTGGAAGACGCAAGGCGGCCATCTTGGATTTTGATGTGGCGAACCAATTTTCAATAGCGTTCTCCATTATACGTATATACACCCACACACCAGATTAGAAGTTAGTAGTTCGTTTATTTTTCAAGATATTTCGCTCACAAGGTTCAGACATATATATGGTGGCGGCCATCTTGGATTTTGATGTGGCGACCCAATTTTCAATAGCGTTCTTCCTTATGCCGAGATACACCCACACACCAGATTAGAAGTTGGTACTTCGCTTATTTTTCAAGATATTCCGCTCACAAGGTTCAGACATACATGGCGGTGGCCATCTTGGATTTTGACATGGGTTGCAACCACACACCAAATTAGAATTCGGTCCTTCGCTTACGCACGCACGCACGCACGTACGCCCACATGGACGCACGGGGAAACCATAGTCCCCCTTTCGCTCCGTGATGCGACGGGGGACAAAAAGGAAAATTTGGGGAAATTATTTGTCCCCATGGGATAAATTTGAAATTAGGCGTGGTGGATGGCACTCTTGGACCCGACCAACCTGCGACTACCTGCACATAGGGTAAGGTGCCTTGATGTTTATTGTCTGAGGTGTTCGGTACTTGCTCACAAATTGGGACATGAGAAATATGGAGTGGGGACGGCCACGGGCGACAGTGATTATATGGTCAGTGAGGGGAGCAGTTTGAATGCCACAAAGAGTCTTGTGGTTGGTGTTTGTTATACATGTAAAAGGTTTTGTGTTTTTTGTTGTCGTGAGAAAAGTTGAGATGTGATTGGAGTTTGAATGTGGGAATTCACATGTAAGCAGGCCATGGCATGTAGGAACACGATTGAAATCTTTTGAACTGCAGTGTTTGATAATTGAATGGCAGCGGGGTAGGGAATGTCAGTTTGGATTTTGTGGGTGGGGAAGGTATGCTTGTCCGCAGGTACGGATCAAGCTCTGGAAGAGCGGTGACTGTGCCCCCCCCCCCCCCCCCCCCCCGAGGTAATTTGTCCCTGGCACCCGGTGGTTTCTGGAATTGGAAACACGTCAGAGGGGGGTCTGCTGGGCGACCAGTGGGTAGGGAGACCCCTGGCGACCTAGAAGAGGCTATGAGAGCCTGGTTGGTGCGGAGACCCTCCCCGGCGGGACGTACAGCGAAGGAGCTGTTTGGTTGTCAGGGGCCGAGAGTTGAAGGGTGGGTGAAGAAGTCGTAAGTCGGGTACTTGCTTTTGGACTGCAGGCACCACAGCCTGAAGCGTCCCAACCATCTGGTTGTAAGGTACCTTCCCGCTGCCTAATTGAGGAGCACACCTGTATGTAATGACATTTAAGCCATGGTCTTGCAAGGGGGTTGGAATGAGTGTTTTGGATTATTGAGGTTTATGTGTGAGTGAATGGGGGAAAATCCACCGAGCCATGTCACTAACCTGTACCAAAAGGACAGGGCCCGCACTGCATCAGTGTGACATGGGATGGCTCCGCAGATAACGTTCATTGTGGCATCCACCGGGGAACGTGGTCTTTAGAGTGGGGTTGTACAAATGTTCTTGAATTTTTTTAAGGCTTGTGGTTAAGATAGAGTTCTTGTGCGTTTGACATTTTTCTACCCGCCCCAGGAGTTAGGAGCGAGGAATCAAATAATTTTGTAAATATTTGAATTGTTGTTTAAGGGGTGTAGAACGGTAAGGAGGACAGGTAAGTAAGCTACGGCTCGCGTCCCACAGCCCCTCCTAATTTATTTCATAGGCTAATTAAGTGCGAGTCGGGTAACGCCTGCATTGAACCTTGCAGGAGTAGTGGGGGGGGGGGGGGGGGGGTGTTACATTTTTTGACTGCAGGCACCACAGCCTGAAGAGGCGCTGTTACATTTTTGGGGGTAAACAAAGAAATACCTGAGGAAAGTTAGAATTGTGTAGATTAGAATGCTCCGTATGCCGTGTAGAATCCATCTCGATGTACGTTAGCAGGCAGTCTGTCCGGGTAAGAGTGTTTGCATGTCGCCATAAGGGGCGTGGCTTTGTGCTAATTAATTCTAGGGCTGAAAGATCAATTCCGCAATGTGTAATTTGCCTCCTGTGGTCTAACCTCCAGTTTTATTACATTCGGCCAGCCAGGAAATTGAGGGCTTAGTAAAACAACAACAGCAACGTAATGTGACTCATGCGCTCACAACGTCGCCAGGTCTGACAGAAACAGCATTTGCCGATCGGCAAGGGAATGATGTCATCAGAACATAGGTTAGACTCCGCCCCCCGACGACTCATAACAAGGAGGCCACGCCCCAGCCTTCGTGATTGGTGGAGGCGCGATGGGACGATTGAGTAGCGTTCGATGATTGGACAGAGTGTGACGTCAGGGTGGAACATTCGAGAGCTGGAGCAAGAAGAAGCCATCTCGCCATCATGGTCTCTCTGTCATGGCGTTTGTTGGAGGCGGTCACATTTCTCTGGTGTGCTGGCTTTCAACGAGGATGGCTGCATGCCTTTTTCTCTCTTCACTTCTCCCTCTCTCTCTCTCTCCCTCCCACCCCTTCTCCCTCTCTCCCAACCATCTGTGTGTCTGTGTCGGCGGTTGCATTTCTCTGGTGTGCTGGCTTTCAATGAGGACGGCTGCATGTCTTTTTCTCTCTTCACTTCTCTCTCTCCCTCCCACCCATCTGTGTGTCTCTATCTCTCTATCTCTCTATCTCTCTATCTCTATATCGCTATATCTCTCTATATCTCTCTCTGTCTCTGTCTGTTTGTCCTGACATTCGTTGAAGGCGGTCACGCTCTTGTCTCCGCACTTACATTCATTGAAGGTGGTCACATTTCTCTTGTGTGCTGGCTTTCAAAAGAACGGCTGTGTTTGCCTTTTTCTCTTTGTTCTGGCTTGGTCACGGATGGTGGCGCATCTTTGACTCATGTGCGCTTGTGGAAAGAGACTGAACAAGAGGTTCGGCGCGGTACCTAGGAACCGCGGGAAGTACCTCACGTTGTGACATCAAGGAACGCAACTCGCACCAATTTGTGCGCTTTCCGCGGAGTGGTTTGGAGGTGACGAACGTCTACAAATCCTCGGTTGAACTGCAAAGCTGAGTGCTGGCCGATTACCAAATCATTTTATTTTCTTTTATTTCTCCCTGAGTCTGTAATTGATTCCGCATGGAGGGTCCCTCACCTTAGCCTATTACTGTTAGTTTTTACTTCAACATTCTTATTGTGCTTGCATTATTTTCATTAAATCATTAGTAGTTGATTTTCAATTTCTTGTCTTGTGTCATTTCTTTGTTTGTGGGTTCAGATTCACCCAGTGTTGGCCGTCCGATCAGGTAAGACTTCAAACCTTCCCGCGCGCGTGAAAAGATAATCCCGCCAAGTTCGAAATACGCCTCAGAGTTAAAGCTAGTTCCGGTCATTCGTCCTCTTGGGGTGTTAACCCCGGGGTCACGACAATATTATTGGTGATGAAAATATATGTGCTGCATCACATATGAATCACAAAGTGGTTGTTTTCGTTTCAGATGATGAACTCGTCCATGACGTTGTAAGTGCTGGAATAACCACAGAAAGTGGTCATTTTATGATGGTGTCGCCGATGCTAACTCCCACGACGAGAGTTGTTACATCAACCACACCGCCCTTTTTATTTCTAACTAGCAGAAGTACCCGGCATTGCCGGACGGGGGAGGGGAGGGGAGGGGAACGGGGGGGAGGGGAGAAGAGTGGGAGGGGGAGGGGGAGAGGGGAGAAGAGGAGGGGATGGGGAGTGAGGGATGGGAGGGGGGAGGGGGGAGAGGGGGGAGGGGGGAGAGGGGGGAGGGGGGAGGGGAGGAGGGGAGGAGGGAGGGGGGAGGGGAGGGGGGAAGGGGGGAAGGGGGAGGGGGAGGGGGAGGGGGGAGAGGGAAGGGGGAGGGGGGAGGGGGAGGGGGAAGGGAAGAGGGGGGGATGGGGAGGGTGAGGGATGGGAGGGTGAGGGATGGGAGGGGGGAGGGGGAGGGGGTGGGAGGGGGGAGGTGGATGGAGATGGGGTGGGGGAGGGGGACGGGGTGGGGGAGGGGGGAGGGGGAGGGGGGAGGGGGGACCCGGCAGAAGTACCCGGCATTGCCGGACGGGGGAGGGGAGGGGAGGGGAACGGGGGGGAGGGGAGAAGAGTGGGAGGGGGAGGGGAGAAGGTAGGGTGGAGGGGGTAGGGTGGAGGGGGAAGGGAGGGGGAGGGGGGAGGGGGAGGGGGGAGGGGGAAGGGAGGGGGAGGGGGGAGGGGGAGGGGGGAGGGGGAAAGGGAGGGGGGAGGGGGAAAAGGGAGGGGGAGGGGGAAATGGAGGGGGAGGGGAGAAGGGGAGGGGGGAGGGGGAGGGGAGAAGGGGAGGGGTAGGGTGGAGGGGGTAGGGGGGAGGGGGAAGGGGGGAGGGGGAAGGGAAGGGGGGACGGAGGGGGGAGGGGGAAGGGGGAGGGAAGGGGATGGCCAGTCAACAATGACGTTGCAGTTCTCATGGTCGGAGAGCAGCACAACAATCGGACATAGTCCTGCATATTCGCAACAGCATGAAGCGGATTTGGAGACTCACCGATCCTGTGACGTCCTCCAGTACCGGCGTTGCCGGGCGGGGGAAGGGAGACCCGTACATTCGCCCTCTCGACTCAAGCTCACTCGGACAAAAGCCTCGCACAAATTACACCGTGAAGGCCCAATGGTCATGTCTATGCCACAAATCACGGGCGCACTGAATTGAAAATATATAGAACGCTCATACTCCGTGAAAAGTGAAGCCGCCGTGTCGCCATCTTGGTCAGCACGACTCGACCAACTCGCTTCACGGATCTCGTTTTGTGCGGCAATAATCTGCTCCAATCGGTTACGGAAGGGTTGTGGAAAGAGGTTTCACAGCTGTTTCAAAGACATTTAATTCATATCGCACAAAATCGATACAAAACACGATCGCATAAAAGGTGAAAAAACGTGTGACGTGTGACGGGATGGAACATCACGTGATCGCTCTGAGCGAAACGGCTCGACCAACTCGCTTCGCGGATCTCGTTTTGTGCGGCAATAAACTGCTCCAATCGGTTACGGAAGGGTTGTGGAAAGACGTTTCACAGCTGTTTCAAAGACATTTAATTCATATCGCACAAAATCGATACAAAACACGATCGCATAAAAGGTGAAAAAACGTGTGACGTGTGACGGGATGGAACATCACGTGATCGCTCTGAGCGAATCAGTCTGGCGGCGGTAATGGAACATCACGTGATCGCTCTGAGCGAATCAGCGAGCTGCTCTGGAACCGGCTGAGATTAGCGGGTACTTCGCTGAAATGCGCTGAGGTAAATATGAATAAAAAATATGGATCGTCAAATATTTTGAGTTCGGCCATGTTCGTCCCACGCTCAATGGCCATGTCTATGTCAAATATCAAGCACGTAAGCCTCTCCGTTTGGGAGTCTATCGGTAACATCACACACACACACACACACACACACACACACACACACACACACACACACACACACACACACACACACACACACACACACACACACACACACACACACACACACACACACACACACACACACACACACACACACACACAGTGTTGTATATATATAGATGACAAGATTATGATCGTTTTATCACATTATGGTAAAATGGTATCCAGGATGTCTACAATTCCTCATCGTTGTCAGAATGAACATGACAAACACGTCATGTGTTTTCGAAGACAGGTTTACATGGTCCTACCAGATCGTGGGGACGAGACGGGCCTCAAAATGTCGTTTAAAATCAACTTCGAGGACACTAATTACCAGCTGTACGCATCGTCCGCCACCTTAGTGTTTCCAGTGCGAAGCGTTCGGACATTTAAAACGGGTTTGTCCCAAAGTCTCATGCGTCAGGTGTGGGAAAAAATGTCACACTCATGCAGTGTGTAAGGAGGAGGTTACCGTTACTCCACTATTAACATTCCCATTGAGAAGGACGTTAATGTTACTGCACCGCTTAATGTTTCCAACGAGGAGGTTAACGTTACTCTCCTAATTAACATTCCCAACGAGGAGGAGGTTAACGTTACGACACCGCTTAATGTTCCCAATGAGGATGAAACCAGTGGCTCAACCACGAATGTTATTATTCTTCCTTGGAAGTCCCTCCCCATCTTGTTCTCTCGTTTCTTAAACGTATAGACAAAGGAATGTTTAAGTTTTGATTTCCCCGATTTGGCTCCCTTTGTTCAGGCTGCAAAACTAGTCCTAAAATAATCTGAGGAACTAAACCTAACAAGATCACAGTTTCATCGACTAAAGAAAGTTATAACAAAGGCAAAGGCTGAGTATTCTCAGTGTCAGACAAAATGTATTAACAAGTAATAAAGATACTCACTCTTGCAACACTTAATACAAATAGTGGCGGGGCAAGTAACATCCGCCAGACCAAGTAAATAGTGTATTCAAACGGAAACAAGTTGATGTAATACTACCGCAGGAAACTCATATCATTGAGAAGGTTGAACATGACTGGTGCAGCATTTTTAAAGGTAAATGCTTCTTCAGTAACATGTCATCTGTATCTGCTGGAGTTGGGTTTTTGTTAAAACCAGGGCTTGTACCCGACTCTTGCCTCTTTCAGGAGGTGATAAAGGGCCGGTTTGATTCCCTGGAATTGGTGATTAATAACCCAAAATTTATTATTTTTAATGTACATGCACCAAGTAAGAGTACTGACCGAAAAACTTTTTATTGTAGTGGTAAACCATATAAAATTGATTGACCTCAATCAGTACATGTGCATGGGAGGTGACTTCAATTGCACATTTGAGCCCAAATTGGACAGAAACTCACCAGAACTACATCCCAAAGCCCATAGTGACCTCTCCCATTTACTTTCCGCCGAGTTTTCTTGATGTATGGCGCTTCATATGCCCAATTGACCAACAGTGCACATGGTGTTGATGCTCCAATGGTCAAGTGGCCTTAGTGAGGCTTGGACGATGGTACATCACCCCACGTTTTAGGAATATAGTAGCCTTCTCGAATATTGTTCCCTCTATCTTCTCTGACCACCACATGGTTACTACGAGTCTATCCTTTCCTCAATTCAAACATAGGAGTGCCGATTGAAATTTAATACCAGTCTTTTGAATCATGCCTTTTTTAAAGAGGCCTGTCGTAATCTATGGATTGCAGTCGCTGAAAAAAGTCCCTTTTTGCTTCCACTAACCTATGGTGGGACAATATGAAAACCCATAGAAGGCTGTTTTCTCAACCATTTAATTCATATGTCACCCATGAAATTCAAGTCACATTGGCTCAGTTAGAAACTGAAATTATAAAACTTGAGAACAAACTGGCAAAACAAGAGAATGAGGCAAACTGTAAGTTACTCCTTGAAAGAAATACCCAACTTAGGGAACTATTGCAGGAGAAGAATGAATGAATGAATGATCGTTTTAAGGCCATTTCCCCCGCTAGGGCGGGGGTTAGCCTTGCGGGCCCCATGACAATCATGGTTCCCTGTTTGAGGCAATGTTTTTATGGCCGGATGCCCTTCCTGATGCCAACCCTTGGTCGCCTCTTACGATGCGCAGGGATACGGTGTACCTATTCTAAACCGGGGTACACACCGTGATCATGAATGGAGAAGGTGGATCAGACTCGGCGACGGTTGCTGGAGTGAGATGTGCATGGAAGAAGTTTCGGGAACTGAGTGGTGTGCTGACGAGGAAGTGAGTGTCGTTGAAGCTGAAGGGAAAGGTGTATGCTGCATGTGTGAGAAGTGTTTTGATTTTTGGAGCGAGACATGGGTAATGAATGTAGTGCAGCAACGAAGGGTGGAAAGGGTGGAAATGCGAATGTTTCTGTGGATGTTGCAGAGTATCGTTGAGAGAGGAACACAAATGATGAATTGCGAAAGATGATGGGAATAAAGCCTGTGATGGATTCTGTGAAGAGAAACAGGTTGAGATGGTTTGGTCGGTCATGTGTTGAGGAAGGATGAAAGTGACTGGTTGAGAAGAGTGATGGAAATGAATGTAGAAGGAAGTAGAGGATGAGGAAGACCGAGAAAGACTTGGCTAAAGGTGGTGGAAGAAGAAATGCAGGCAAGGGGGTTAACAAGGGGAGATGCAGAAAATGGGGCAAAATGGAGAAGATTGTCATGGGGCCAGCAAGGCTAACCCCCACTCTCACAGGGAAAATGGCCTTAAAATGCCTGTTGTTGTTGTTCACATCATTGTACATACCAGTACCAAGTTTTAATTTAAATCCCTTCATCTGTTGACAAGTTTTGTTTTTTTGTTTGTTTGTTATTTTTTTGTATGCGGAATCGAGGCCCATGCAAGAGCTAACACAATGAACATGAAAACATGCACAGACACATAAAACATACAATGAAGGAAGCAGGAGACAAGAGGTGGAGAGAGAGGGAAGCACACAAGCACAACAACAGAGGAGAACAGGGACGTCGGTAGATCTGTGGAAGGGGGAGGCCTGGGGGAGGAGGGGTACACGGTATAAAGCAAGTGAACACTTCCAGGAATTTAAGGAAAAAAGTTAGGGATCGAAAGAGGTAGATTTGGGGTGTTTTAACAGGGGTAGAAAAGATCATGGTTTTGGATGGGAGAAGATAAGAGATGGTGGTGAACAGCTGTTTTAAAGACCTGGAGGGAGGAGAGGGATTGAAGAGAGAGTGGGAGTTTGTTCCAGAGGCGGGAGAAAAGAGGAATGAAAGAGTGAATGTGAGCAGAGAGTCTATATTTTGGCAGTTTCACCAGAAGAGGGTTGCTGGCAGATCTTGTGCGTCCTGCAGGAATACTTGGGGGGCAGAACACAGACAGAGCAGGGGGGGGCAAGGCCGGGGAGGAGTCCGTAGAAGACAGAAAGACCACCAACCTACCTGCGGTGAGAGAGAGAAAGGCCCTCAGAATGAGCTTCATCGCGGGAGATACCAACAATTCTGAATGCTTTGGTTTCAAACGCGTGAAGCCGAGTTAGGTGTATGCAGTATTATGTATATGGTGTAATGCAGTATTCCATTGAGCTGCAGATGAAAGCTTTGTATGTGGTGAGGAGCTCAGAAGTGCCCAGAAAGGACTTTGCAGAACGGAGGAGTCCCAGACGGTGACTGGCTTTGGAGGCCAGCTTGGAAATATGGTTTTCCCAGGAAAGATAATAGCAGATAGTGAGACCCAAAAGCTTGAGTGACAGAACTTCTTCAAGAGGATTGTTCAGAAAATCGATGTGAGGGTTGTCCAGACAGTCTTTTCGGAGAGACAAAGTGAGAGTGTGAGATTTGTCAGGATTGAAAGACATGTTCACGTGTTTGACCAGTTTGAGATATTGTCCAGGTCTGCAGAGAATGAAGAGACTGCTGCTTGCTGATATGAGGGTTGAGATATGGAGTGGCACAGAGTGGAGTAATCAGCAAAGAGAAGGGGAGGCTTTTCCAGAGAGTCGGAGAGATCATGAATGAAGAGCAGAAAAAGCACAGAGCCCAGAACACTGCCTTGAGGAACTCCAGCCTGAACAGGAAGGGGGAGGTGAGAGAAATCCATTCAGGGCCACATGTTGACTGTGACCAGAGATGAGGTCTGCAAGCCATGCGTGGAGGTTTCCTTGGATACCATAGGAGGAGAGTTTGGTGGGCAAGGCAGGATGCCAGACTGTATCGAAGGCACGAGATATGTCAAGGGAGACAGCTCTGATTTCCTGTTTGCCATTGAGGACCTCTATCCATTGTTGAGACAGCAGAAGCAGCATGTCCAGATATGAATGACCTGAATCCAAATTGATGATCCGAGATCAAGCCATTGGAGAAGAGGAAGGATTTGATGTCAGAAGCGATGATGGATTATTGGGATTTGACCTTTCTGATTATTGAGAGCAGACGGATTGGTCTATAATTGCAAGGATCTGTTTTTGCACCTTTTTGTGTGAAGTGGTAATGTAGACTGATTTCCAAGCAGGTGGCAGATGACCTTGAGCAACAGAGAGGGTGAAGAGAACAGAGATATGGTGAGATAGAGCGGCAGAGCAGGATTTTAGGACCCGTGGGCTGATGCCGTCTGGTCCAGTTGCAGAATCAGAGTCGAGGTTTGACAGAAACTTCTCCACCTTGTCAGGAGAGAAGGACACAGAGTCCAGGAGAAGGTGGGTACGACTGGATAAGGTGGGTACAGACAGAGATGGGTTTTGGACACAAAATTTTGAGGCAAACACATAGAGTTAAGGCATTCGGCTTTGTCACGTGCGGTGGGTGTCAGCTGTGTAGCCATTTGAGGTAAGTGAGGGGATTGAGGAGGAACAAACTGCAGAAACAGATTTGACCAGATTCCACCAGGATTTGGAGGAGGGAGACAGGTTTGAGAGTTCAGTCTTGAGTGTGGAGAGATTGTGTTTGCTGGCTCTCCTGAGGGTAGACACACACTTGTTCCGAGCTTTGTGAAAGGAATTGAGATTGCCTTCAGTTGGATTTGCCTTCCAGGAGGCGAAGGCAAGTTAGTCCAGTCAATCGATGACCGAAAATATGCTAACCTCAAACAAATTGCAAAAGAATGTATTTTAGTTGTTTCAATATAAGAACTGTTTCCTACATGACATATAAAAAGTCTAGAAACATTCAGCTTGGGGAACATTTTCAAAATTAGGTTTTCCTTGACCCACCCTGTATGTGGTTTTTAACCGCCTTGATATGAAACAGTCCGATTGTTATCGAATTTGATTATACATCACTGTGTTATCAGATTATCATTTCATCTATTAAACAGCCTAATCTCATTTCAAATAAACTTCTTCATAATGTGGACTACCTTTTTCACTTTCCTTTGCCTTAGGAATGTCTATGTTTCCCCGTGAAGGTCGGCTTGAAGGTCAACAGAAGGTGCATTTGAACAACTGATGCCATGACAGTCTCCACATCCAACTGAACACTGCAAACCATGTTTCTTGCAGTTGCAGCGTCGACTGTCACAATCTGTTTTGCAGTTACATCTTATGATCTTCAGTAGTTTCTCTGGTGCTGGAGGCAAGTGGGTACGGATAGGCTGAAGTCTGTCACCGGCTGTAATCCATCCCCAGTCCTCTGGAATCAAATCCCCATCTTGCCCTATCCACTGCTGAACTTGCAAGTAAACACGCTGACTGTGGTGTCTGGCTGCTGCTGACGTTGGCGGTAAGACATGAACATGGACAAATGAGGTATTAGTCATGACTTTGCTGCAAAATTTCCTGCACCTCAATAGATCCAAGCCTTCCCCAGGATTACCATTATACAGACAGGTAAGTGCTTTCTCCCCAGCCACAACGACTTCCTCCTTTGATGCCTTTCTGGAAAATACTTCAGCTTGGTGCTTGAAATGAGGGTCACTTTTAAGTTTTCTCAATGCAGCTCCCTTTCCAATTCCATATAAACGAGATGTTGCATCACATCCTGTTATGCTATGAACAAATGGGAGCAAACAACATATTTCAGGGCCAAGTCTTTGCTTGATGCATCTGATGTTCCACACACGCTTTTTCTTAACAGCTGTTTGTTTGGCCTCCGACTTGAAGTAGATATCTCTTGAACAGATGTCTGCATGGTAGCATAGAAGCACAAGAAGATCGGTGTCTTCTCCAACTAATACTGTCACGTTTGCAGATGCTGATGACACTGTAGTCTGGACAATCAGCAGGTCAGCATCCCCAGTAGCATGTAACATCTTGATTCCCTTTTCTTCCATCTTCTTGCTGAGCAGATTGATGAAACGTTGTTTGTTTGCAGAGTTGGTCAAAAACTGCTGCTTCTTGGATTTGAGATGCATATCCTCTGTGAATCTGACTTCAGGTCCGTATGTTCCACCAGTGCGTCGCATGTGAGCATGGTCTTTTGTGGATGGGCCATTGCAAAACCCACCGAAAACAACTGTGGGGTTTGAGTACTTCAAGACATACTCTACATACAATTTTCAGAGGGATGCAAAACTAGATCCTTGGGGCCATGGTATGCGCTGCAGCAGAGAACCACCGTCAAAAACATGATGCAGATCTTCTACGTTTGGTGCTGGCATGTCATATCCCGCTAAAGTCCATATTGCATCTGCAAGTGCTGGCTTCTGTGCCTCTCTGAGGAGACCAGATGAGTCAAACAATGAAGAAGGAAAGCTACAGAGTTCATAAGTGAAGACTTCCGAGATGTCATCAAAGAGGCCGTTAGCTGCTGTAATTAAACGTTGAAACAGGAGCTGAGGGTCAACCTGTACTGATTCTCCATCTATCTTCACTGCTGTCTTGGCTCCAAGGGTTCCAGCTTGGTTTGCCTTCTTAAAGGTGTAGCTCTGTACATTCTGAGAAACCATTGATTTGAGGACACGAAGGCCAACTTATTTTGCTCTGTCAACATTTACACTTGCATCTGCTGTCACACCAGTTGCTATGTTCCGAAGGGTTGGATCCTCTGGAAATGCATTTCTATCCTCAAGGAAAGACAAAATTGTCTTGGTGTCATTGTAATCTCTAGATTTTCTTGCTGGCGTGTCTTCTTTGTGCTGTTCACTTGTGTAGAATTCAGTGTCTGTAAACTGCTGCATGGCAATGTTGATGCCTGCACAAGCTGATCTGGAGAGTAACCAATGTGCTCTCTGAGATTCTGACATTCCGTGTCCTCTAGTCAATCCACCTGTTGTTTTAATGCTTCTCATTAAAACCTGCTCTATTACAAGATCTGTAGATAAGCCATCCCAAAAACGATCACTTCTCCTGAGTACATGGTGTCCAGATTCAAAGCAGGTGTACACTTCAGGGTGATCTGCTTCTAGATTTTGATATTTTGCAAGTACATGTAAGCTGATTTCACATAGAAATTGTGTCCAGCAGCAGCAAAATACGGCAACATGTCTTGTACAGACTGAAGATGAAGATGCCAGTTCCCTGTACGTTCTGCTTTTATAAACTTGTGGAGTATGTCTATCATATCCATGTACTGAAGCCAAAGAGATGGCATGGGATGATGAATGAGTTCTACTTTTTCACACACAAGCTTTTCATTCATTTTGTCAACAACATTCTCCATACAGACTGACTCCGCAGTAACGTCTCCTTTCAGTAGATATTCATAGAGTTCAATACATTCTGACAAGACATTGTTGCTGGTTATCCTGGTAGGACCTTGAGCTGCTTCATCTTCAGAGACTATGACTTGAGGAATATCTGCAATATCTGGTTCCCTAAGCGTAACATCAGAAACATCATGTTCATTTGAATCTCTGATGTCATTGGACATGTCGTCATGTTGATGCTCTTCAAACAAGGGTACTCTGAATGCCTTTGAAATCAGCATAGCATTAAGGGCCTCGTCAACCAAAACGTGTCCCCTGACAGCCCTTGATACAGACTTGTATTAGCATAGCTTGAAAACCAAATTTCCTTAGATTTCAAACTATTTTGTATCTGGCCTCTGCCGAAAAGTCGCACGCAAAATCCGTCAAATTTATTTCGTTTTTAAAACTGTTTCCGCACTCTAGACTTTTCTAGACTTTTGATATATCATTAAGGCAATACTACTAAGCATGTTTATCAAAAAAGTATTTCTTTTGCAATTTGTTTGACGTCAAATTACAGATTGACTGGACTAAGTTGTTTCAGGGCAACTGCCTCACCACAAGATTCAGTGTACCATGGACGGGAGGAATGGTATGACAACTGAAGAAGAGATGGGATAAATCTGTGCATGAGAGAGAGCAGTTTACTTTGGAAGAATTCCCAGGAAGAGTTGATGTCAGAAGCAGTAGAGATGGGAGACCATGCCAGATGATTGATGGCTGCTTGAAGACCGTGCCAGTCAGCCTGAATGAAATCCCAGACTCGTCATCACATTTTTACCTGACATGACCTCTGACCTTTGACCTTCGGACCCTAAAATCGTATCAGTTAATCTATTGCATCATTATACATACCTGTACCAAGTTTGAATTAGATAACTTCAGCCGTTCTCAAGTTATAGACATTTTACAGAGTTTGACCTTTGACCCCAAAATTTATCAGTTAATCTTTACATCATTATACATACCTGTACTAAGTTTGAATTCGATAACTTCAGACGTTCTCAAGTTATAGACCTATTACAGACTTCGACCTTTGAACCCCAAAATCTAATCAGTTAATCTTTACATCATTATACATACCTGTATCAAGTTTGAATTAGATAACTTCAGCCGTTCTCAAGTTATCGACTTTTTACAGACTTTGACCTTTTACCTATTGACCTCAAATTCTAAACAGTTAATCTTTACATCATTATACATATCTGTACCAAATTTGGTCAGAATCCCATCACTGGTTCACAAGTTATCATGGTAACAGGATTTTTACCTAACATGACCTCCGATATTTGACCTCATGACCCCAAAATCGAATTAGTTCATCATTACATCGTTATATAGACCTGCACCCAGTTTGACTAAGATCCCTTCAGCCGTTCTCAAGTTATCGCAGTAACGAAAACCTATCACGGACGGATGGACGGACAGACGGACGGACGGACAGCTGGGCGGACATAATACCTCCGTCAACTTTGAAAACATAATGCCTCCGTCGACTTTGTCAGCAGAGGCATAAAAATATTAAAGTATCAGACAGCCCCAGCAAATCCTTTTTTTCACCTTGAATCCAAAACGAAGCCATCTCGGCTTACTTTATCAGTTATGGACCCCAGTGAAAATGTAATTACAAATTCTGATGGGGTAAAAATTAGAAATTCTATTAGAAACTATACTAACTACAGGTATTTGCAAAAAAAAACATATTTACGAGGATAAGATGAAACTCTTTACCTCCCATCTCCCATCCCTGACCGAAACTCAATGTCTGGGGCTGGATGTGCCGTTAACCCTTGCTGGAATTAGAATGCGCTTTGGTTGAAATGGAATCTGGAAAAGCTCCAGGAATTGATGGCCTTCCAGCTGAGCTTTATTTGGAATTGTGGGACCTTTTGGGTCTGGAACTTTTGAATGTAATCCAAGAATCCCTGCGATCTGGTGCAATGCCATTAAGTCCAAGGAGAGCAGTGGTGAGTCTCCTCCCAAAATCAGGAGATCTCTGGCGGATGGAGAATTGGAGACCAGTTTCAGTATTATGCACTGAATACAAACTGTTCTGAAAAGCGATGGCAAATCGTTTGAAGAAAGTCATTGGTGATCTGGGTCCTACCCGATCAGACTTTCTGCATCCCCAGTCGATCAATTTATGAGAACATTTTTTTTAGTTCGGGATTTCAAGGACACTTACCACAATCAAAATGAGTTTGGAATAATTTTTCTGGACCTTGAAAGCACCTTTGATAACATTGATCATGTTTTCCTTTGGAGTGTTCTGGAAGCACGTGACTTTGGGGTTAATTTCAGAGCCTTCATATCTCTATTGTACACTGACATCGATATTGTAATAAAGGTGAACAATGAACTAGTTTCCCCCATACAGGTTCAGAGAGGGGTACGGCAGGGTTGCCCAGTCTCAGGATTGCTTTTTGCGTTAGCAATGAAACCATTACTTTGTACACTCGGGGAGAATATCTCTGGCCTGACTTGTTTCCCAAGGAGTCCACCATTGATTATGTCAGCTTATGCAGATGATGTTTGCGTCATAATCAGAAACAATAAAGATATTGTTGCGCTTGTTAAATCCTTGAGAACCTTTTTCCTGGCTTCTTCCTGAAAGTTAATTGGATGAAACGCAAAGCTATTTGGGTGCCATACCTCAATAGTTGCCTCCCTGTCTCAACACACCTACCTCCTCTTCCAGAAAACTTAGAATGGAAGGCAGATGGAATCAACGACCTTGGTATGTCACTGGGTTTCACACAATTTATGAAAAAGAATTGGGAAGGCTTGATTGGAGAAATAGAGAGGAGACAACCTGTGGAAAAGAGCCCAACCAGAAGTGCTGCTGAGCATGATCCAGGCCAAACTTGTGGACTTTTTTTGGAGAGGCCATCATTGTCTGCGGCCAAACGTAATAATACATACTTCTTCTGAAGGAGGTCAATGCCTTGTTCCCATGAAATCCCGCCTCCTGGCCTTTCGCTTGTGCTCCATTCAGCGCCTTCTATATGTCGAGCACCTGCCAAACCACCCCTTGGCCTGTCATATTTTGCAACAGACAGGCAGGCAGACTCGGCTATGGTCTTGAAGTATTCCTGACCCACCTCAAGTAGGTGGAGGTGGACACATCAACACTCCCCATATTTTACCAGAGCCTTCTAAATGCCTGGAAAGGTCTTTCCGTGAGTCGCAAAGTGGACACATACTCCCCAGGGATGTTCGAAGTAGAACCTCTGTTTTTCAATCCTCTCTTCCTTCATGTATTCAGGAGCCATGATTTGTGCCAACGCTTCATTGATGCAGGCATAAATAAAGTATGGCACCTATGGCCAAACTCTGATGTAGGGTGGAAGACTGTGGAAGAAATTTCAAATACAACAGGAATTCGGTCCAAGAGGACAATCGGGTTAATAATGGGAAAAGTCGTACATAAAGGTCATCAGGTATGGCTATTATGGACTCAGAATATACATAGACATCCCGATGATCTTTCCCGAAACTGATTTTTGACTGCTTTCCCAGAGAACTTCCACCTGTTAGCACTGGGACAAATGAATTACAGTTTGCGAGCAGCAAGAGCCTGTTTAAGTGTTGCGTATCTCTAATTGTCGGTGTTTCTCCATTAAACGGAATAACATGCTGGAAGAGACTACTCCCTGCTGCCCGTCTCTCCCCCCCCCCCCTCCCCCCCCTCACACACGTCAGCCTCACTAATGTGCCCCCCACCCCCATCAATATGGGAATCTATGTATTGTAAGCTAATCACCAAGAGAACAGGAGATCTCCAGTGGCGCATTGCCCACTGGATCATCCCATGCAACACATATGTGAGGAATTTTGCCCCAATATCTGCATGCTGCCCCTTTTGCTCTGTAAATGAGGATGGATTTCATTTCTGTATTGGCTGTGAAAGACTTTTTCCATTATTGCACTGGTTAAACTTTGTGTCACACAAAATACTTTTCTTTTCGATCCTTTATTTTTGGGTTCAAAAAAGAATGTCAACATGGCAAAAAGTATGAACTGTTGTGGTTTTTTTGGCTACAGCAAAACTTGCTACATACTTGTCTAGAAAGGAGAAGCGTAATGGTAAACCTCTTCACAAATACAATGCCATGACGTTTTTCAGTGCACTTATTTCTGCAAGGTTAAAACTTGAATTTAATTTCTCAAGACCATAGCTGGACTTGATGTGTTTGAGGAAAAATGTTGTTTGGAAAATGTCTGAAGTTTGCCAAAATTAGTTGGTATTACGTTTTTGTTAAATGATCATGTCTTTCTATATTTCGTAATATTGCTTTGTTACATTTTATGTTTTTGTTAAAATGAACTGATTAACCTTTCTACTCTCATGGTTTTCCTCGTTTTCATATTTTCTCCAGCTTTGTTTGGCATTTATAATTTGTTACTTGCACATACACACACTTTTATATTTTTATAATAAAAGTCTATGTCTCTGAGCCAACACACCAACAGCCAGCACAGAGAAAGCGAATGAGAGCTGGCCTATTTGGGTGTGACCTACCTGCTTTGACAGGGCATTGTAAGCATCTTCTTGCTTATAATGCGGTTTATTATTAATTTATTTTGATTAGTTTCAGTTTTGATCTTCCTGTCTGGTTTAGGCAAAGGGGTTAAACCACCGTCATGGCGAATGTACGCCCTCAGTACGAGGCATTCGATAATCTAACCTGGAAGCATGGGAAGCATGCATTTGTGTGTGTTCCGCCAGAAGGAGTACTCACTGAGAATGTTGTACTCGCAGTAGGGAATATAATCAGGTGTGAACATGTCCGAGCTGCCTCGAGAATTAATCAAAAAGTTATTGTTTTCGTGTAGACCTGAATACAATTTTGTTCACGATGTCGTGAGTGCAGATTTAACCACAGAGAATGGTGTTTTCATGTCAGCGTCCCCTATTGATACTCCAGCGATGAAAATCGTCATATCAAATGACAAAATGTCCTTTCGCGTTATGGAACAGTTGTGTCAAGAATGTCAATGACCCCCTGAACTGCCGAGACGAGAGGATAAAACACGTCATTAGTTTCTGTCACCAAGTGCAAGTGTACATGGTGCTTCCCGATCGTGGCGACGACACAGGGTTGAATATTTTGTTTAAAGTAAAATCCGACGATCGCGAGTATCAAATGTACGCCTCGTCAGCCTCACTAACATGCTTTCACTGTGGAGCCTTTGGTCACGTTAAACGATTCCGACCCAAGGTTCCGTGTTTAAAATGTGGGGAAAATGGTCATGTGGACACCGATTGCAAAAAGGATATGAATACTCCTGTTCTTATTAAACGGACTGAAGCTAATCCGGAGTGTTTACCTGTTCCTTCTGTTCCCTCCTGCAGTGATACGAATGATAGCAGTGTCCCTGTTCGTGTTCCTAGTCTTGAAAACGATCGTACCTCAATTCCTGTTACAGAAACAGAAGTAACCCCAACTTGTACAACCTTTGCTGCCGTTCCCTCATGTAGTGAAGGAATGGAAGGGGATCCTATATTTGTTCTAAAAAACGAAGAGCGTCGCTTGCTAATTTTTCTATCAGTAATCCAAAAAGGTAGTATTGGAGAAGGCCAGTGTATCTGAAAATGCACCTCAATGTGATCCTCATGCTTCAATTGGATTTGAAACAAGCGTTACGCCTAGGTCCCCGTCGGTGAAGTGATGCGAGTTGACAAAATGGAAGACGCAAGGTGGCCATATTGGATTTTGACGTGGCGACCCAATTTTCAATAGCGTTCTCCCTTATGCATAAATACACCACACCCACACACCAGATTAGAAGTTAGTAGTTCATTTATTTTTCAAGATATTTCGCTCACAAGGTTCAGACATATATATATATATATATATATATATATATATATATATATATATATATATATATATATATATATATATATATATATATATATATATATATATATATATATATATGGTGGCGGCCATCTTGGATTTTGACGTGGCGACCCAATTTTCAATGGCATTCTTCCTTATGCCCAGATGCACCCACACGCCAGATTAGAAGTTGGTACTTCGCTTATTTTTCAAGATATTCTGCTCACAAGGTGCAGACATACATGACGGCGATCATCTTGGATTTTGACGTGGCGACCCAATTTTCAATAGCGTTCTTCCTTATGCGTAGATACACCCACGCACCAGATTAGAAGTTAGTAGTTCGTTTATTTTTCAAGATATTCCGCTCACAAGGTTCAGACATATATATGGTGGTGGCCATCTTGGATTTTGACGTGGCGACCCAATTTTCAATAGCGTTCTTCCTTATGCCGAGATACACCCACACACCAGATTACAAGTTGGTACTTCGCTTATTTTTCAAGATATTCCGCTCACAAGGTTCAGACAAAGGCGTCAGACATACATGGTGGTGGCCATCTTGGATTTTGACGTGGGTTGCACCCACACAACAAATTAGAATTCGGTCCTTCACTTACGCACGCACGCACGCATGCACATACGCAGGGGAAAACCATAGTCCCCCTTTCGCTCTGCGGTGCGACGGGGGACAAAAAAGGAGAGCGAATCGGGTCCTGTAATTGAGGATAATATGTCTCGAAGTTTGTATACCAACTCTGTCGATACAAATTGCTATATGGGTGAAATAGGTGCCAACGCTGAATACGTTTCCAAACCCTCAAACAAACCGTTACGATCACTAGGCACTGTGAACGAGCAGAAAGTGACTGACATCCCTCTAGAGCAGGGGTGGGGAACCTTTTTCCTGTCGAGGGCCATTTCGATTTTGAGAACATCCTTCGAGGGCCATGCTAAATTATTGAATACATATATCGGACTCACCTAATGCGATGGCTGGAACTGTTTCTCTTTGGCGAGGCGTTTGGTGTCAGGTGGTAGTGATGATGATGCTACTCGCAGCTGGTTTTGCAGGTTTGGGTCAGTCAGTCTTGAGCGAAACCGAGTCTTTTCAAGAGTCAGTTTTGAAAAGAACTGCTCACAGCTGTAGGTCGTCCCAAACAGTGATGCAAACTTCAGTGCATGTCTCCTCAGAATGGGAAAATCCTCAGCACGTACATACAGTTTGTAGAACTCGAGCAAAGGGAGGACAAATCTCACACTCTTACTATGTCTCTCTCAAAAGATCGACTGGACAACCCTCCCATCTACTTTCTCAACAATCCTCTCCAAGAAGTTCTGTCGCTCAAGTTTTTGGGTCTCACTATCTGCCATGATCTTTCTTGGGAAAACCACATTTCCAAGCTGGCCTCCAAAGCCAGTCGCCGACTGGGCATCCTCCGTCGTGCGAAGTCCTTCCTTGGCACACCTGAGCTCCTCACCACATACAACGCTTTCATCCGCAGCTCAATGGAATACTGTTCTCCCCTATGGGCCGGTGCTCCTGCCTCACACCTAGCTCGGCTTCACGCTGTTGAAACCAAAGCTTTCAGAATTATTGGAATCTCCCGCGATGAAGCTATCTCTGAGGGCCTTTCACTCACTCACCGCAGGCAGGTAGGTGGTCTTTCTGTCTTCTTCCGACTCCTCTCCGGCCTTGCACCCCCAGCTCTCTCTGTGCTCTGTCCCCCAAATATTCCTACAGGTCGCACAAGATCTGCCAGCCACCCTCTGATGGTTAAACTGCCGAAATCTCGGCTGTCTGCTCACCTTCACTCTTTCATTCCTCTTTTCCCCCGCCTCTGGAACAAACTCCCTCACTCCCTTCAATCCCACTCCTCCCTCCAGGTCTTTAAAACAGCTGTTCACCACCATCTCTTATCTTCCCCCATCCAAAACCTTGATCTTTTCTACCCCTGCTAATTCACCCCAGATCCACCTTGTTTGAAATTCCAACTTCTTTCCTGGAAGTCCTGGCAGTGTCCATATGTTTTATACCTCTCCCACCCCCCTTCCCATGCCCCCCCCCCCCCAAAGCCCTTTCCCTCACAGATCTCTCGATGTCTCCATGTCTCTCGGTCCCTGCTCTCAAATGTTGTGTTTGTGTCCTTCCCCCTCTCTCCCCATCTTGTCTACTGCTCCCGATGTTATATGTTTTATGTGTCGGTTTGTCTTTCTGTGTAATTAATGTTCGCTCTTTCACGAGCCTCGATCTTGTATCCCCAAAAAAAAAAAAAAAAATTTTTTTTTTTAATAGATAGATGAATTGCCTCGCGGGCCGGATCAAACGGTCTCGCGGGCCGGATACGGCCCGGAGGCCGGAGGTTCCCCACCCCAGCTCTAGAGTGTACCTCCACTGATGCATATTCAAAATTGTGTTAGCGGAGCTCCTATTGATTCGGTAGATAGTGCTCCACAAGAGTGTGAAAGCGAGGTTTCAACTTCTGCGGAGCACAAAGATCACCATGGCAACATCGATTGCACAGTGGAGCTCTCCAGCCAATCCCCAGAGATACAGAAAATTCCCATGGTGACCACGGAGGAAGACATCCTCAATCCCGGAGGGACCTTAACAGACTTGTCGGAATCTGATGAGGATGTCAAGGTGCCCGAGTTGCCTCGGCTTCACTTGAGTCAGCCAATGATAGCTCAACTAGTACTTTCTTTTTTAAATGAAACCAAAAGACAGCGAAATGTAGTTATCAGGGATACATTTCCTGATCTAGTTTCATTTATTCGAACAGCAAAATAAATAATGAGAAAGGCCAAAGAATTTCCATTAACAAAGTCACAGTTTCACCGACTCAGGACATTTATTACAAAAGCCGGTCTTGAGATTTTGCAATAACCAATTAAGCCTTTTGATAAGGAATGAAACAAATTACCTTTGGCATCTTGAACATTAACGGTGATGAGGCAAGGCCCAACCACCAAGTTCAAGTGCAATGTTAGTTTTGGCGCAAAATGTCGACGTACTTTTATTGCAGGAAACACACATCACCCAGAACGTAGAATATTGTTACGTTTGTGGGGGGTAGGCAATGAAATACCTTCGTCCAGGTAGAAGTGAATAGATTACGATGATCCGTATGTCCCGATGAAGAAGAAAAACCCCCATGTACCATCAGTCGGAATCCATTTGGACCGGATGTCATGTAAGAGAGTATCTTTGTCCCCATGACGAGGAGTGGGGTTATGTTCATTAGGTGGGGATTAAGGGTAATTAATCCCCTGTATGTAATTGCCTGTTATTTCCTCTCTGTTCCTTATGACAATGCAGCGCAAACACACACATAGCCAGACAATCGGCATGAAAATAAACACCAAATAAAAGTAACTGGAACAGGACATTATTCCACTACTGCTGACACCACCGACCTGGTGATCACAAAGGCTGACAAGTGGTGATGAGGCCACGTCCGAAGAATGATTGGTTAGGGTATGATAGAGGGATGTGGTGGCGGCCGCTGGTTGGAGCAGGCACTGAGGCGTCGGATGACGTAAGAGCTCTGCGGACAAAATACCGTTTCGACATTTTCTGCCTCTTTCTCCTCTTCTGCTCTTTTTGGGTCCTGGCTTTGATAGCAAACGGTCGTGTCCCGACATTCTCCCCCTCTCTCTCCGGCCTCCATACGGAACGGTTGATTATTGTCTCTCTTGCATTGGGACATTGGTGCCGTGCAGTCACATTTTGTAGCGCTCTTGCACTTTGGACATTGGAGGTTTCAACGATCGTGAGGAGGGGCGGTCGCGGCTCGTGGACTCTGGTGCACTTGGCCCGTAGCTTTGTGACAGCTGAGGGCCGTGCCGAGTGAACCGGAGAGACGTCGGTGCGTCGTCTGGGTGCTGCGTGGTGCAGATGGTGAGTGGACGGGCGCGGCCTGCTCGCTTCGCACTCGGCGACTAGAGGAGCGAACTGCGGACTGAGGCCTGCGTTTTCCCACACACGGACTGTGGACAGAGGCCTGCGTTTTCCCACGAGCAAACTGTGCACGGAGGCCCGTGTTTTCCCCGATCAGAGGCGCGGGGGCGGTGACGATTCCCGACGGGGGTTCAAGAGCCACTCAGACCTAAGTACACTACATTTTTCTTTCGTTCTTTTGTATTTCCCCTTGTGTTGTATACCAGTCTGTGTGGGGACGCTCCAGTTAGGAATATTAGGTTTACCGTGCATTCTTTTGTTACTGGCATTTCTTTCAATAAAGCCGGTATTTTTGTATTATAATTCCGTGTCGGTTAAATTAATTATTACAGGGTCGAAGACGTCCAGTGGGGTCCGTGAAGGTAAGAGCCTTGTTACCCTTCACTGCCTCATTCCCCCGCACGTATCAACTCTGCCATCATTGACTGAATGCCTTGGAGTGTTAAGCTTGCTCGGCTAATCCGTCCCCATGGGTGTTCACCCCGAGAACGTGACAATATGATTGGAGTCGTCCTTTTGGCATTTTTAGCAACCTGTCTTCTCTTTCGGCAGGTGTTGCTTCATACTTAGACCAGGGCTAGTACCTGAATCGTGCCTCTTCCAGAAGATTGTTAAAGGCAGGTTTATCTCTCCACAACTAGTGGTTAACCATTTCCATTTCACATGATTCAATGTGTATGCACCTAATGAGAGTACAGGACGGAAAGCTTTCTTTGCATCTGTGATTAATCACTTGCAAGCATTTGATCTAAACCAATGTGTTTGTATTGGGGGTGATTTTAACTGTACCCTTGAACCTGTAATAGACAGACAGGAACTCAGCAGAACCTAATCCTGAATATTGTACCGAGTTATCCCTTTTATTTTCTTGGGTTGGCTTGCTACATGTATGGAGGGTACTTAACCCCAATGAACCTCAGTTTACATGGAGCCGCCTCACCAGAGGAAGTGTCCTTTGCGAGACTCGACCGATGGTATATAAACTCGCGGTTTAGGAACGCTATAGTCTCTCCGGATTAGTTTCCATCAATATTCTCAGACTATCACGAAGTAACCATGGGGTTTCTTTTTCCTCAGTCAATACATAAAAGTGCATCCTGGAAATTTAATACCAGTCTTCTGGAAGATGGTCTATTTTTTTTTAAAGCCTTCCAAGTTTTCTGGACTAATCAAATCCTAAAAAAGCACTCCCTTTCTTCAGTCAATCTTTAGTTGGACAATACAAAAACCCAGATTCGGGTGTTTTGTCAACAATTTAGAGCAAATGTTACAAATGTTAAGAATGTAACAATGACTTGTTTGGAAGCTGACATTGCACAGCTCGAAGGTAAACTTGCAAAAAATA